>NW_028241622.1:0-69566 GCF_964263255.1 Lissotriton vulgaris
AAATAATTGATAAGGTAAAAACTATGACCGTATGACCTTGACCTACATCTATTACATTGTATGTATGTGTATGTATGTAAGTAATTCAATTCAATTCAAAAAATGCTTTATTCGGTATGTAAAAATACAACCATATAGCAACAGACATAGTAACAAACAACATACATATATATCAGATTTTAAAAAATACATTTCCGCTAAAATATTTACAAAATTTTATCAAAGGTAAAGCACAAATGATTATAGAATTATTTCTACGTGCAATACAATATAGCGGCATTCATCTGATATTGATATATGTGTATAGTAGCCAAATAAAGTGCAAATGTTAATTCCGTCGTTACTAAGATGCAATGTACATTTAGCAGCACAGAATCAAATACTTAAAGTGTCTAAGCTAAGCTACCTCATAATAAAGTGCAAGTGTTATGGCCTATTTTCAGTGCTCAGAGAAACGATAGCAGCAAGTATACAATATTCATGTATTATGCAAATTTGCATGATAAAGTGCAAGGTGTCAGTAACATCGTACCAAAATACACAATATGGTTAACAGCACAAATTTCAAGTACTTAAGAATGGAATTAAAGTGCAAATGCTAAGGCCTACTTTCAGTGTTCAGAGAAACGATAGCAGCAATTATACAATATTAATATATGTGCAAATTAGCATGATAAAGTGCAAGGTGTCAATAGCATCATACCAAAAGTACACAATACCTTCAACAGCCCAAATTTCAAGTACTTAGAAATGATAAAGCATTATGGAATGAGTTCATATAATAATTGACTTTCTTACAGAAATACATTTTAAAATATAAGTGGCCATATGGAAACATACATCTGGGGTCTCTAGATTGAACATCAGTTGCATTGCTTTTTTTATATTACGCGTGTTATATTTTAAAAAGATGGGTTTCAAATAAAATTTTCTGTAAAAAGTGTAAAAGTTACAGGATAACATAAAGTGGCAAATGCTCTGCTTGTATTTACTGTCACAAGGACACAAACAGGTGGTAAGTTTCTTAACCACTGGAAAGGCTACTAGGTGGTGCACAATTCCCAAACGTAGACGGTTCAATACAAAACGATGTGAGTTAGTACTAACAATGCTAAGATAATGTTGGAAGCCTTCATTAATATTGTATTCCAGATAGAGATTGAACGTACTTTGTTTTGCATATTTTTCCGCTCTAATCCCAGCCGTATGTTTAAGGAACACATTTTTAAGCTCCCGCTTGGATAGTACAAAATTAGTTACAGGGTCTTTAAAGATGTTTAGGCCGTAAAGTGACTTGTACCAACGTTGTATATGATTTAACCAGGGAATAGTTGATCGGCGATCAAGTTTAATACAGTCATTAATTACATCCTGTGTAAACTTTGTCTCCTCTTTTGCCCAAATTGAGCGCCAAAGGGACAGAGGACGTAAAACAATTAAATCATTAACATGATTTATATTAAGTTCCCTGTGTGTTAATTCAGTTGAAGCCGTAGCCGGCACACTAATTAGACGTTTTAAAAACACATTTTCAACACGTTGAATTAGTTTGGCGCTCTGTGCATCATATCCCCATACTCCGGCTCCGTATATGGCTGAGGATATACATCTTGCGTTAAATATAGATATCATTTCATGAATTCTACGACCCCCTAATTTTGCAGCAAATCTAAAAATACAACTTGTATTCCTAACCATTTTAAAAAGGACACTTTTTTGTTCATTAACCCATCTACCATCTCCTGAAAAGGTAATACCGAGATAACAGAAACTACTGACAGATTCTAGTTTCTCCCCTTCTAAAAAGAAGGGTTTATATTTTCTCTGTTTCTTACCACAAATCATTGTAACCGTCTTTCCCTTATTAACTTTCAACTTCCTATTTTCAATAAAAAGATGAAATTGATTAATTAGATGTTGCAGTCCATTATGTGTCCTAGAAAGGAGGACTGCGTCATCCGCATATAAAAGAATTGGGATTGGGTTACCATTAATGGTGGGTGCATCTGCATTAGTCTGTCTTAAAATTTGATCTACCTGGTTAATAAAAAGCGAAAACAATAGAGGGGCAAGTACGCATCCTTGCCGGATACCTCTTCTAATTTAAAAAAAAGGGGTACATTCACCATCTCTTCCGAATCTCACTTTGCAAGACAGATTGTTATACAGTCGGGCAAGCAGATGGGTAATTTCAGTGGGGGAGCCCATCTCCAACAAGGTAGGCCAGAGCAGCGCGTGTTCCACCAGATCAAATGCTGAGCTCAAGTCGGCAAAGCACAGGTAAAGATTGCCAGCTTTAGCCTTAGTGTACTTGCCGACTATGAGCTCCAGGTTCACGCACTGCTCCATTGTACCCAACCCCCTACGGAACCCATACTGGACTGGGGATAGGATGTTCTTTTCCTCAGCCCAGGCTTCCAATCTCACTAATAGGACTCGACTAAGGATTTTAACTGTCGAGTTCAAGAGTGAGATGGGCCGATAATTTCGGGCCTCAGACCTAGATCCTTTTTTGTGGAGGGGAACAATGATTGACTGACCCCATGTCAGTGGCAAGGTATCTTCCACTGCAGCATTAAAATAACGTGTTAAAATTGGGGCCCATAGGATTATTTCATGTTTGTAGAAATCCATGGGTACCCCATCCGGCCCAGGTGCTTTGCCGCCCTTACTATTTTTGATTGCCTCTATGACTTCCTCTAGAGTTAAAAAGAGATGCATTTTCTGCCATTTAAGGCGTAATAATACATCTACATTAAAAGCGTACCCATCTAAATTAGAATCAGAGTTAAAAATCTCTGAAAAATGAGCGATCCAGGCCTGGCAGCTAACATGAGAACTAACTTCGGGAATATTGTCATTCTTTAAAAAAGGACCATTAACAATTTCCCAAAAAAGTTTGTGATCTTTGGTTTCATCAGCCCTGTCTAGTTTATGCCAAGCATCATTTTGCAACTCTTTTTTCCTAGATACCAGAGCAGATTTATAATTAATTCGTCCTTCTCTAACTCTTTCTTTGTCTCTTGGTTTATCATCCAGCTCTATTTTTAGATTTTTTAAAGCCTGGGCACACTGCTTATCGAACCACACAGTTTAAATTTTTTTAGGCTTTCTATTTCTTACTGCCAAAGAGTTCTCAACTGTAAGTGTTATTTTTAAAAAGTTAGAGAGTATAGTGGGCGCGGTCACAATTGGTGCTAAGCAATATTCAATCTCTGTATTACATTTACAAATAATATCCTTCGTCAATTTATTGGGGTCTATCTTGGTCCATTTGATCCTCGTGCCGTTTGGTCTCTCGGCCGTGATCCCTTGGACGGGCCTGCCATATACTGTTGCTTTCGGGCCCCAACCCATTAGTTCCACTGAGATGCTATTGTGGTCACTCACGGGCTGCTCTATTACCCAGACGTTGGAGTAAACGGAGCCATTAGTCACCAAAATATGATCAATGTTAGAGTGGGCGTCCCTCCCTCTAAACGTGGGGCACTTTTCGTTTTTTTTATTCTTTGTACATTCTAGTAGCTCCAGATTTAGTTTAGCTACCAGATTGTTCAGTGCACTACCATAGTTACTGTGTGGGAAATGGTTAAAGAAGATATTATCACCGCCCGGATACTCTTCACGATGTCCACAGATCCCCTTTCGGGCTTGACTACATGCTTGAATGTTAAAATCTCCTGCCCATAGTATCACAGTTTGGTTATTTGAGCGCGCAATTGCTTCTTCTATTGCGCACTCAACTTCAGGAACGATCTTATCCCGATTAGGACCCACAATATTGTTGTAAAAGTTCACAATAATTAAATCCCTGCCTTTGCTGTGTATTAAGCGCAAGACTGAGGCGTGCTCACCCACCACCACATATCCTCCATCATTGAACTCTGCAGTGGAACCTAAAGTCAGTAAACCCCCCTTTGCTCTGCCGGCCTTAGAGGCCACTGCTGCCACGCTGTGAGAGGTGTAACCATCAACTTGTATTTGTTCTCTGTGCCACGTCTCTTGTAAACAAATAATGTCGTAACCTTGTTTGATAAAGTTGTCCCAGAACGGTGTATTTAGTTTAGCAGCAATTCCCGCTATGTTCCTGGTGGTAATTACAAGGGAATCAGCATGATTGTCTCTTGTGTCCTCAGAGTGATTAGATAACGATGGTGTTTCTATGCTTGGTGTCATATTGTTGATTTGTAAAGCATTGGTGATCATCATTATTACATCATTATCTTTGCTTAGTCCATTATTGGGCACATTTAAATTTTGGACGGTTTCAACTCGTATGCAGCTTTGACCCCCCAACTCTTTTGTCAAAGTTACTAAATCACCAGGTACAATAGTCTCAGGTTGTGGGACCGTAGATAATGCATTCAGTCAATCATTCTCCTCTAATGAGTTGAACACCTGGAATCTATTGTAAGTTTGGACTGTAAGATTATCGTATATATTAAACAGTGGGGCCGGGATGGGGAGGACATTTGGATGGTTAATATGTACAACTCTTGGATGCTGAAATGGATGTGAGGTGATTTGCCTTCCTGACTGATTCATATAAATATAATCAAGTGGGAATAAGGTGGTGTTATATTCCACATTAGATGGCATGTGTGCGTGTAATATTAAATCTCTCGCCCATTTGGTGGTCCTATAGTTTATAACTATGCAATCCCCATCTATCTCCTTTTTATTTGGTCCCACCCATCCTACCCTCTGTGTAGAAATAATCTCTCCAGCCCCACGTTTCGGGAAGCCACAATTTTTCACCAACCAGTGCAGGGTTTTATTTTTTAAGGTTTCCTGGTTTTCGAATTGAGTGGGCTGTAATTTGGGTACATTAGCCAAGATCGCCACATATGGTCTACATTCCGGTGGTAAATTAATTGTGGCCGGAACAATATTATTGTTATAACGCCTAGGTACTGGCGAGTCCTTATTATTATGAACATAGTCGCCTGTGTTCTTCTGGCCACCTGTGGTTTTGAGCCCATTGGTTATGTTAGGGTAAGTAGTCGCTGGTCTCTTGCTGCCACTTGTAGTAGCTGCAGAGTTCACCGCCGGAGAAATCATAGGAGGGGTTCTGTTTCCTACACTTGTTGTATTTTTGTTCAATTTACCGGGTGGTACATTAGTTGTGGGGACCCTAGACTGTGTACCCAGTTGTTCTAAGACGTCCAGGTTAGCAATACCCAATTTTTCTAAGTTCTCTATTTTTTTCTTGAGAATTTCTAAGGTTTCTGTCACTGGAGCGATATGGGTTGTTCTGATTTTCTCAAAATATTGCATCAGTCCCTCAACGCTAGTTGGAGTTAGTGCTTCCTCGGGGTACATGTTTACACTGTTTTGATGTTTCTCACCCTCCCTCTCACGGTCTACATGAGTGTGTGTCGCTCTTTTTTTTTTACGTCTAACTACCTTACCCTGCTTGCTGATTATCACCCTTTTCCTACAAAGGGTAGATTTCCTCTTAGGCTGCACAGACCCACAATCAGTTTCGCAACTTACCAAACTGATATCACTTGTTCTTACAGCGGGGGTGATACCGTTGATGTCACGACCATCTAGATCCCCCAAATCATTAGACACGTCATTATGGATTGCAGGCTGCGGTATGACACTTATACTCAGGTCTGGTGTTAGCGACAGTCTGCTATCCCTGACACATGTAGTAGATGGTTCTAAATTTTGTGATACAACAGATTGATTTTGGTCATTCCTGGGTAGACCGGCAAAAGATTGTAACAGAAGGGAATCATGAGATAATGATGTTTCATTTGTGATGTCAACTAATGTGTTAACCAATTTTGGGGATTGAGTTATTAAACACATGCTAGCTGGCAGTGAGAGTCTTCTCTCTGTGTTCTCAATGGCATTAACCACAACCCCAATAGTTTGCTGTAGCATTCTATCAATAGCAGTTAGGGTGGGTAAAGGGGGTGGTACCAATGTCTGTTTTCTTGTAACCGAACGTGTATGCATTGGGTTTTTTTTTGCTACCACTCTACTTTTAGTTTTACCCTCCATCAGGGCTATTACCAGCTACTACTCTTTAAAGTCAGACGTACAGGAGAGTTACCTTAGTGGCAAGGAGGAAATTCAAAGGGGGTGGCCCAGCCCAGTCTCTTGCGGTCTCTGAGGGCCTCATAGGGCCCGCCCTTTGCCCGGGCTTAGCCCGGCGCGTCCCGCGCGTCCTCGCGGGACGATGGAGTGGGTGTGTCTTTATGCGCCTCCAGGCGCTGCGCAGTGATGGTGGGGGGGGCGTCCTAAACACAGGGCTGCTGGGGGCTGTAGTTGGGTCTCTCCGACCGGCGGAGCCAAGCCCGGCCAGCCGGAAGTGTTGCAAGGTGATTCCCAGCAGCGGAGCAAAGCCCGGCCGCCCCACAGCCTCAATTCACGAGCAGCACGCACGCCTCAGCGGGCCTCAGGGACAGGAGGTAGGCTTGGCCGGCGTGTGCAGCTCTCCGTTAGAGCGCCACCCGGTCCTCTGCAGTGGGTGTGTCTTTATGCGCCTCCAGGCGCTGCGCAGTGATGGTGGGGGAGGCGTCCTAAACACAGGGCTGCTGGGGGCTGTAGTTGGGTCTCTCCCGACCGGCGGAGCCAAGCCCGGCCAGCCGGAAGTGTTGCAAGGTGATTCCCAGCAGCGGAGCAAAGCCCGGCCGCCCCGCAGCCACAATTCACGAGCAGCACGCACGCCTCAGCGGGGCCTCAGGGACAGGAGGTAGGCTCGGCCGGCGTGTGCAGCTCTCCGTTAGACCGCCACATGTAAATAATTGATAAGGTAAAAACTATGACGTATGACCTTGACCTACATCTATTACATTGTATGTATGTGTATGTATGTAAGTATATTTCTGAATAAATAAATATATATATATATACATATATACATACAGATATATATATATATATATATGTATATATATATATATATATATATACATATATATATATATATATATATATATATATATATATATATATATATATATATATATATATATATATATATGTATATATATATATATATATACATGTACCTATATTACCTACTGGCGGTCGCCAGTAGGTAGTTATAATTAGGATTGGCTACCATAGGAAATCCGCAACATTCTATTGAGAATAACTCTGGTGCCCGTTAAGGAATTTGCGTGTAATTTTCCAAAATTCAGGCCAGCTCCGCTGCGCTCCTTCCCAGGAAGTTTCGGGAAGATTCGTGAAGTGGGGGCTGAGAAAAAAGGGGGATCCCAAAACGTGTTTTCCCCATGTTAATTTCCTTAGGATGGTCTGACAATGCAACAGCCCGAACCGCTGAACGGAATTACGCCAAACTTGGCAAAATTGTAGGGACTGGTACGCAGATGTGCCTTTGCTATATTTGCGGCATATTGCTCCAGTGTTTTTTTTGAAAATTAACTTCAAAAACACATATATATCTATATGCGCGCTTCGAGCGCTTACAGGAACGCGTACCGGGGAGCGCACCCGGCGCGCTACGGGAGTGCGCGAGACGAAAGCTGATTGGCTGTCAGGTGTCTCTCAACATTCTAAACAGTCCGGAGAGTCTGCCATCTTGTGTCTCGGTAGAATCGAGACACAAGAGGTGAAAAAGAAAGGGGAAATAATTAAAAGGGGGCAGAGTAGACACCCCCTGACCCCTAGGTTTTCTGAGGGAGGCCTAGAAGGATTCTTAAGGGCAAAACAAGTATTTTTTTTAAAAAAATTGCGGGGTAAACGCTGGGTGCGTTTCCGGGTACGCTCTCTGGTACGTGCACCCTGAGCACACCACAGGGAAAAACAGTGAAAGAAAATAGTTTTAAATAATAATTTGGATTGCTTAGAGGTAGGGTAGCTCTAAAAAGAACTGTTGTGTTATGTGGGTGATTTCAGTACCTATAAGTAGGTACTGATGCAGAGTCTAAAATTGAAGAGCAAAACTCTGTTTTCCTCATCTGAGAAATGTATATCTGTTGTAATGCAAGTTATTGTGGTATATTCAAATCAAACCAGAGTATCTCAGGAAAGCAGAAACGGATCCTTTTGGGACCTCCTGAGAAGGTCTAGGGGTGAGGGGCACTCTACCCTGCTCCTTTTTTAAGTTTTGAAGTATTACATTTCACTCTTTTTGGGAGAAGGGAAGTAAATGTTGCACTCTATACTATAAGTCTCACTTTATACCACAATCGTTTTGCTACTATCTCATAAATTACAAATAGAATAATAAAAAATGTCTCAAACTATTTATAATTTCTAAATATAAATGTATTCTTCAGAATTTTCATAATTTAAAAGAACTTCTAACATTAAGTGATCAGGAATCTCCTCATCAGAAGTCTCCATACATGAGTCCTGGAACTCAATATAGTCCAAACATTCGATTAATTCAGCATCCAAAGTCTCATCATTAAAATCCCCCATTCTATCTCCTCTCAAAACAAGCATTGGAAATGCAATAGGTCTCGCATTAGGAAAGTTTGAGCTATTGGTATTGTAAATGACACTTTTTTTTATTTATGTGTTGGTTTTGAAAGTAGCAAAATTAATAGCTTTGTCAGTTACAATGTCAATAGTTTTAACTTTTGCAAATGTGACACCTATAGCATTTGTAATGCAATGTGTGTTGTATTTACGTGACTTAGATGTATTGATATTACAAATAACAATGGCTTTTAATTTTGTAAATAATTAATACTTAAATAAAAGCTATTGTAATTTATAATGGCAATAGCTTAAGCGTTTGTAAATAACGTTTGTGAAGATTATGTTCAGTGTATTTTATTGTGACGACAATCCAAGAACATTGCATTTGCACCTACACACACAGAGCCACACACATGTAGATGTGGTGGTGGTGGATCTGGGGGATATGGTGGTGGTGGATGTGGTGGTGGATGTGGTGGTGGTGGTGGATGTGGTGGTGGATGTGGTGGTGGTGGTGGTGGTGGATGTGGTGGTTGATGTGGTGGTGGATGTGGGGGTGGTGGTGGATGTGGTGGTGGTGGTGGAGGTGGTGGAGGTGGTGGTGGTGGTGGTGGTGGTGGTGGAGGTGGTGGTGGTGGTGGATGTGGTGGTGGTGGTGGAGGTGGTTGATGTGGTGTTGATGTGGTGGATGTGGTGGTGGTGGATGTGGTGGTTGTGGATGTGGTGAAAGTGGTGGTGGAAGTGATGGTGGTGGGTGTGGTGGATGCAGTGGTGGATGCGGTGGTGGATGTGGTGGTGGTGGATGCGGTGGTGGATGAGGTGGTGGATGAGGTGGTGGTGGATGCGGTGATGGATGTGGTGGTGGTGGTGGATGTGGTGGTGGTGGATGTGGTGGTGGTGGTGGATGTGGTGGCGGTGGTGGATGTGGTGGTGGATGCGGTGGTGGTGGATGCGGTGGAAGTGGTGGATGTGGTGGTGGATGTGATGGTGGATGTGGTGGATGTTGTGGTGGATGTGATGGTGGATGTGGTGGTGATGGTGGATGTGGTGGTGTTGTGGTGGATGTGGTTGTGGTGGATGTGGTGGTTGTGGATGTGGTGGTTGTGGTGGATGCGTTGGTGGATGCGTTGGTGGATGAGGTGGTGGATGAGGTGGTGGATGCGGTGGTGGATGCGGTGGTGGTGGATGTGGTGGTGGTGGATGTGGTGGTGGTGGATGTGGTGGTGGTGGTGGTGGATGCAGTGGTGGTGGATGCAGTGGTGGTGGATGCAGTGGTGGTGGATGCAGTGGAAGTGGTGGTGGTGGATGCGGTGGTGAAGTGGTGGTGGATGTGGTGGTGGTGGATGTGATGGTGGATGTGGCGTTGGATGTCATGGTGGATGTCATGGTGGATGTCATGGTGGATGTGGTGGTGGATGTGGTGGTGGATGTGGTGGTGGTGGTGGATTTGATGGTGGATGTGATGGTGGATGTGGTGGTGATGGTGGATGTGGTGGTGGATGTGGTGGTGGTGGATGTGGTGGATGCGGCGGTGGTGGTGGATGCGGTGGTGGTGGTAGTGGTGGATGGGGTGGTGGTTGTAGTGGATGTGGTGGTGGGTGTCGTGGTGGTGGGTGTGGTGGTGGTGGTGGTGGATGCGGTGGTGGTGGATGTGTTGGTGGTGGATGTGGTGGTGGCTGTGGCGGTGGATGTCATGGTGGATGTGGAGGTGATGGTGGATGTGTTGGTGGATGTGTTGGTGGATGTGGTGGTGGTGGATGTGATGGTGGATGTGGTGTCGATGGTGGATGTGGTGGTGGATGCGGTGGTGGTGGATGTGGTGGATGGGGTGGTGGTTGTAGTGGATGTGGTGGTGGATGTAGTGGTGGTGGTGGATGTGGCGGTGGATGCGGTGGCGGTGGATGTCATGGTGGATGTGGAGGTGATGGTGGATGTGGAGGTGATGGTGGATGTGTTGGTGGATGTGGTGGTGGTGGTGGATGTGGTGGTGGTGGTGGATGTGGTGGTGGTGGTGGATGTGGTGTTGATGGTGGATGTGGTGTTGATGGTGGATGTGGTGGTGGATGCGGTGGTGGTGGTAGTGGTGGATGGGGTGGTGGTTGTAGTGGATGTGGTGGTGGATGTAGTGGTGGTGGGTGTGGTGGTGGTGGTGGATGCGGTGGTGGTGGATGCGGTGGTGGTGGATGCGGTGGTGGTGGATGCGTTGGTGGATGCGTTGGTGGATGAGGTGGTGGATGTGGTGGTGGATGTGGTGGTGGATGTGGTGGTGGATGTGGTGGTGGTGGATGCAGTGGTGGATGTGGTGGTGGTGGTGGAAGTGGTGGATGTGGTGGTGGATGTGGTGGATGTGGTGGTGGATGCGGTGGATGTGGTGGTGGTGGTTGTGGTGGTGGATGCGGTGGTGAAGTGGTGGTGGATGTGGTGGTGGTGGATGTGTTGGTGGATGTGGCGGTGGATGTCATGGTGGATGTGATGGTGGATGTGATGGTGGGTGTGATGGTGGTGGTGGATTTGATGGTGGATGTGATGGTGGATGTGGTGGTGATGGTGGATGTGGTGGTGGATGCGGTGGTGGATTCGGTGGTGGATGCGGTGGTGGATGTGGTGGTGGATGTGGTGGTGGATGCGGTGGTAGATGCGGTGGTGGTGGATGCGGTGGTGGTGGATGTGGTGGTGGTGGATGCGTTAGTGGATGAGGTGGTGGATGAGGTGGTGGATGAGGTGGTGGATGAGGTGGTGGATGAGGTGGTGGATGTGGTGGTGGATTTGGTGGTGGATGTGGTGGTGGATGTAGTGGTGGTGGATGTGGTGGTGGTGGTGGAAGTGGTGGATGTGGTGGTGGATGTGGTGGTGGATGCAGTGGATGTGGTGGTGGTGGTGGTGGATGTGGTGGTGGATGCAGTGGTGAAGTGGTGGTGGATGTGGTGGTGGATGTGGTGGTGGATGTGGTGGTGGTGGATGTGGTGGTGGATGTGGCGGTGGATGTCATGGTGGATGTGATGGTGGATGTGGTGGTGGTGGTGGATTCGATGGTGGATGTGATGGTGGATGTGGTGGTGATGGTGGATGTGGTGGTGGATGCGGTGGTGGATGCGGTGGTGGTTGCGGTGGTGGATGCGGTGGTGGATGCGGTGGATGTGGTGGTGGATGTGGTGGAAGCGGTGGTGGTGGAAGTGGCGGTGGATGTGGCGGTGGTGGATGTGGTGGTGGTGGATGTGGTGGATGTGGCGGTGGATGTCATGGTGGATGTGGAGGGGATGGTGGATGTGGTGGTGGTGGATGCGGTGGTGGATGCAGTGGTGGAAGTGGTGGATGGGGTGGTTGTTGTAGTGGATGTGGTGGTGGATGTAGTGGTGGTGGGTGTGGTGGTGGTGGTGGATGCGGTGGTGGTGGATGCGGTGGTGGTGGTGGTGGTGGTGGTGGATGGGCTGTTGTTTTTGTTTTCAGTGGTGCATCATAGGTAACGTAATTAGAAGCAAGTGTATTTTCCTAGTAATTAAAAGCAAGTGCTTCTTACTATCTTTCCCAGTTGTTGTTGAGTACCCGAAGAGGCCAGTGGAAGTTTACTGTGATCATTTGAATCTATTTTATGAGTCAAGCATTGTCCGCATCCGTTCCCTGCAGGGCGGACAATGTACTCTAAAGAGCGGTATAGGAACGTTTCAGAATGGCGGTGGTCCTTGCTCGTTTATTTTAAATTATTTAAACTTTCACGGCCCCCGAGACCCCAGAGTGTGAGATACAGGGGCCAGGGGTGCATTTTTTTGTTTTTCGCTCAGATTCATCAGCTGAGGGCAGAGTTGTGGCACTTTTAATACAAGTCATTTTCGTCAGTTCTGAGCAATGGCAACAGCTGCACCAGCCCCAATGCACAGAAGGGCATCTTTTTAGTCATTAAAACAAATAGATATTAACATGAAATGAAAACATCTATTCTGTGGAGTAGAGTTTATTTAACATCCACTTGCGCTGCTCAGCATTTCAACATTTCCAACCCCTAAAGACGGGGTGTCTGGGGCACTTTCCATCCCCCATAACTTGCAATGGCGGCTGTGACGTTCTTGTTTTGTACTTTTGCAGAAAGGGCGTGGAACAAACATTTTATGTTGGGGCAAAAGATGTGCATTCTCCTTACAAGGGGTTGTGCACCGTTAATTTTGCGTTTTCTGAATGTACGATTGTTTATTCGGGGCTGGCGCTTCCACCCAGACCTTCAGCCGTAAACAAGCTCACCCTGCCACCCAGGACTTGCCCCAGACGGTAAAGATCCGGTTGGGTTTCTAGTCCCAGAGAATTTTGGAATGGAATTTCCCCCCCAAAAGGAATCAAATAAAATAATATATATTTTTGGAACGGGCGAGAAGCAAAGCAGCGCGAGTGTTTTTCCTCTTGCAGGTTGTGATCCCCAGAGAGGGTCTCTTCTCCACCTGTAACTCGGAGACGGCTGAACCCACAGACCTCAGATTCTCGTGGGGGGCTCTGGACATGATAGCACACGGCCAGCTCTGCCTGTCCTTGACCGGGTGACGGAGAGCTGCTAGTCCGCTCGGAGTAAAGGTCAGATCGGCGGGGCTAGCCAGAACCACCCGAGATAGAGCCGGCGGGGCTGGGGCCACCTTCCTCCTCATTGAGGGCTCCAAGGAGCCGGTGGCTCAGTCGTGCTTCACGCAGGGATCAATACTTACTAATGACAATCGATGGATTGTCTGCAAATATGGATTATCAATCAATTCGTGATCAGCTCCTAAAAGTGCATGTAAAAAGGATTGTTTAGTCCAGGTGGATTTACAATGATGTCATCATTTCTAAATACATGTCCAGATCAGTGAAAAAACAAGCAAATTGCAATATAATTCTCACTGCTTACTACTTCCAGCAGAAGGTGTCTGAGGACAGAATGACAGCCCGATGTGTGTCTAGAAACAGTCTGACAGCAACAGTAACTGCAGAGTGTGCAAACAAACAGCATGGCAACAGTAGTGCGAGGAATTATGAGTAGGAACAGCAGCAATGCTGCCTGCAAGAGGTGTTCAAGAATAAAGAGACAGCAGTAATGTGCCCTGAGACAAAGCGAAACAAGGAGAAACACGAGAGACGGCCGTCAAAGTGAAAGTACGGCCGGCTGAGGGCATTGCTCTGGGGAGGGGTGATGAGAAATGCGACACGGCGGGCAGGGGAGGGGGCGGAGCGGGGAGAGCGGCATGAGGGTGTGAAGCAGCAGGGGAGGAGTGCTGCTGGCGATTGACTGGCGATTTGATGATGTGCACGCGCATTTTAGGTCAATGCGCTTGCGCATTAACCTAAAAGCGCACGGGCACAGCATCAAATCGCCAGTCAATCGCCAGTCTAGGTAAAGCTTATTTAAGCCCCTATTGAAGCTTCGCCAGCTATGCGCATGCGCACAGCAGGCGAGCCCTAAAAAGGTCTTCTTCTTGGATAGTGTTATCAACAGGATCATTCAAGACCTCAATAAAACTCGCCTCAACAAAAGTCACAGAAATTTCAAAATTAATATCAACGGTGTCCTCATTCAGATCCAATATTATTTTCAAATTTCTTGCTGTAAATTGCAGAAAAAAAATCACTTTAATTTATCGTTTTTAGTGATAGATAATATAAAACTGGCTTTATCAAGTATTAAATTCCCCTTACAAATTAACAACTCACCTTTTAGAAAGCAGTAGAAGAGTTAGTACTCTGTAAATTTCACACCAGAAATAGAACACTAAACATTCCTCACAAATGTACCTCAAAGAGTGCTATCACAAAATGGCTGTGTTTCCCTCTCATTTTTCATGTATATTCATGTAGAAAACCAATGAAACTTCATCACACACAAATTTAAAACGAAAGAAACATTTTAATTGGTTCTAAATTTCAAAAGCAAATTGGCTCTTGGGTGTCTGTAAACATTCTAAATGGTCTGCATAGTCCGCCATCTTATGACTCTGAAGAACAGAGACACAAGAGGTGAAAAATAAAAGTGGAAAACGTTGATAGGGGGCAGGGCAGAGACACCCTGCCCTCCTTATGTTTTATCAGGGGGCCTAGGTTGACTCCGAAGAGCAAACAAAGTTTTAGTTTAAAAAAAAAAAATTGTGGAGTAAGCTCAGGCTGCGTGCACATGGGCGCTTACCGGTACGCGTACCCTGAGCGCACCACGGGGAAAAACTGTGTAAAAAATTAGAGTGAAAAAAATAATTTAGAGTGCTTAGAGTGCTGTTCCCTTACTCCGGTTCCCTCACTACCCTTTATTCTCTATCCTTTATTCCCATTCCCCTTATTTTCATCCCCCAGTCACCTTCTCTTAGTACCTCTGCTTCAGTCCTGTTCCCCTCTGTTCCCTTTCTTCGCTCCCTCATTCTTTGCCTTTCTCTCACCCACCTGACTCCGCTTCACTCACTCCTTCTGTCACTCCCTCTGTCCTGTCACATCCTCATTCTCCTTCCCTCACTCCCTCTGTCTTAGCCTCACTCTTTCTGTCCCCTCACTCTCTCAGTCCCCTTTCCTCATGCTCACTCCCTTTAACTCTCCCATACTCCCTTACTTACGTTTCTTTGCTCCCTCACTCAGTCCCCTTCTGTCACTCTTTCCTTTATTCCCTCTGTCTCCTCACTCTCTCAGTCCCCTAGTCTTATTCTCACTTGCCTTTATCCACCCTCTATCACCCCTATTTACTGATCCTCACTGCCGTTCTCTCACCCTCCCTCACTCCTGTTCCCTTACTCCGGTTCCCTCACTTTCCTTCATTCCCTATCCTTCATTCCCCTTCCCCTTACTTTCATCCCCCAGTCACCTTCTCTTAGTACCTTCTTCAGTCCTGTTCTCCTCTGTTCCCTTTCTTCGCTCCCTCACTCATTGCCTTTCCCTCACTCACCTTACTCCACTTCACTCACTCCTTCTCTTACTCCGTCTGTCCTTTCACATCCTCACTCCCCTTCCCTCACTCTCTGTCTCTTAGCCTCACTCTCTCCGTCCCCTCACTCTCTCAGTCCCCTTTCCTCATGCTCACTCCCTTTAACTCTCTCACACTCCCTTACTTAACTTTCTTTGGTTCCTCTCTCAGTCTCCTTCTCTGACTCTTTCCTTCAATACCTCTGTTTCCTCACTCTCTCACTCACCTAGTCTCACTCTCACTTGCCTTTATTCACCCTCTATCACCCCTCTTACTCATCCTCACTGCCGTTCTCTCACCCTCCCTTACTCCTGTTCCCTTACTCTGGTTCCCTCACTACCCCTCATTCTCTATCCTTCATTCCCCTTCCCCTTACTTTTATCCCCCAGTCACCTTCTCTTAGTACCTCTGCTTCAGTCCTGTTCCCCTCTTTCCCCTCTTTCCCTTCCTTCGCTCCCTCACTCATTGCCCTTCCCTCACTCACCTTAGTCCACTTCACTCACTCCTTCTCTCACTCCCTCTGTCCTCTCACATCCTCACTCCCCTTTCCTCACTCCCTCTCTCTTAGCCTGACTCCCTCTGTCCCCTCACTGTCACTTCCCTTCAATTACCCTCACTCATCTTCAAACACTGACTGTCATCAACTCACTCTCAATCAGTCCACCTTCCTTCTCCCTCACTCCCCTTGCCTTACTCTCAGTCCCATTACTTTATCGTCTGTCACCCTCTTTTTCTCAATATCAATCCCCTTTTTTCACCTTGACTCCTTTCTTTCCGTCACTCCCTTCACTCTCCTTCATTCTCTCCAATTCAACTCACTCTTGTTTACAACTCACCTTCTCTCACTCGTCTTCTGTCACTTGATCCCTCCATCACTTTCTCCCCTTCATTCACTCATTTCATTCATTCATTTATTCAGTACACATTCTCTGAAAAAAAGAATTGTACAATATGTAAAGAATACAGCTCTTTTTTGAGAATTGGAGGTAGTTCTGAAAAGAACTTTTTTTTTCTTCATTTTTTAAATATTTTCTTATACTTTTTAATAACGATTTTATATATTTTTTGAATTTTTTTCAGGGGGAAAACAAAAGCAAGGATTCCGAAACTGCTCAACAGGAGCAAAAAAAAGGTGAAAAATTAGGGACGGGGAGGGCAGCGGTGTTCCTCTCTCTTCCTAGCAATGAGTTCAAGCTCTGCTCCCCATAACAGAGCAGTTCATCACAGTCCACGCATAGAAATGTTATGCCTGCAAACACCTGCTGCACGTTAGGGATCATTCTTCCGCGTGGTGTTCCCGAAGCTGTTGCTCCACCAGTGGAGGTGCTGCCCCCACCTCTTGCTGTATTCCGTGCCAGGTCCCTGACACTCTCCCTGGCAAAGTTATTTGGGTGTCTTCTCTGGACATGCCTAATTAAAGTGGCATTTACAAAGCTATATTTCCTATTAGGATTGCCTCTGCATAAAGTAGTGCCACATATCTTGCAGGTTACCTTAGCAGTATTAACCTTTTTTTTTCCTTTAGGGATGGAAAAAAACTTCCAAATGAAGTTGTCTTTTATTTTTTGCTGAGGAGGGTCATCAGGCAAAAAACCATCAGAATCACTGCTGGATGACTCCCTTGCAGCCATTGCTGTAGATCAGAAAACTTTGAGAAGCAGATAATGCACAGAACACCTCTTGCTCTCTCCAAGTACAAAGCAATAGTGAGAGAAATGGGTGGGGTTCTCAATATTTGGGTAAAAAATTTTCTGAACCAATGAAAAGTGTTATTTTAAGGTCACATGGCTTGCCGCGCTCACGCTACGCGCCCCGGAGCGCTTCCGGGGCGCTTACCCAGCACGTACGTGGGCGCTTCCTGGAGCGCTTCTGGGGCGCTTACGCAGCACGTACGTGGGCGCTTCTGGAGCGCTTCCGGGGGACGCTTACGCGGCGCGTAGCAGTGACGTTTTGCTCGTTTTTCGGGAATGCGTTTAAAGTTCAAATACGGTTCTTACATATTATAAATAGTACTTTTATATATTATTATTTTCTTTTAATACATTCATAAAAAAAAAATTCGATTGCGATAGGGCGCTTTCGCTGCACGTACCGGTGCGTGCGCCGGTACGCGTACTGTGAGCGCACTGTTGCACAAATAATAAAAAAAACATATATATGAAAAACATTTAAAAAATTGTTTTTTTACAAATATTGAATTTGTAAATAATTAGAAAAAAATTAATAGATATAATAATTACCTATCATTAAAAAACAATATTTCACTTAAAAATTGTAGTTTTCAAACTCGTTAAAGTTACGAATTAGCTTTTTCTAAAAGTTGCAAATTCACAAAAAAACCATAGGTTTCACACATGTTAAAGTTAGGAACTAGCTTTTAAAAAACCTTTGAAATTCACAGAAAAAAACATAGGTTTCACACATGTTATAGTTAGGAATTAGCTTTTAAAAACCTTAGAAATTCACAGAAAAAAAACATAGGTTTCACAATCGTTATAGTTAGGAATTACCATTTAAAAAACCTTTGAAATTCACTGAAAAAAACATAGGTTTCACACCAGTTATAGTTAGCTGAACATTTTTCTCACACAAAACCATTGAAATTCCCACGTTATAGTTAGTTGGACTCACTATAACTCGCGCGCCCGCAATCCCCTGCTGATGATATCACATATTACATCATTCATGACATGGTCAGTGACATCACTGATGACATCTCAAATGACATCACTGATGACATCACTGATGACATCATCCATGTGATAATACGATGCACCTCCTCACACTCTAATCTAACCTTTGATACACCCAGTGTTAAATACAAACTATCATTCCTGAAATTATTGACACACCAATACCTGTAACTACATACGCACTCAGTGATTTCAAGGTCTACACACACATCCACTCATTCACCCATACAATCACTCATCCATACAGTCACTCATCAATAGAACACTATAATATCGACTCATACACCTATACAGACACTCACACACTGACACTCATCCACAGAGTTACTCACACACCTAGTCAGTTATGCAAAGAATCAATCACACTCCCATTTCCTCATCTACACAGTTATACACACTAAACCTTACTTATTCAAACATATACTAACACATAATTACTGTCTTTTACAATCACTGATACAAGTACACATTGATCCATACGGCCACTTACGCAATCACAGGCTCCCATGTATAGTCATTTACATATGCCAACTCTCCCAAGCACTATGTTTTACATATGTACTTACATGGACATGTACCACTGAGATATTCATTCACTCACCAACACACCCATGCACATAGTCAACCGCCCATACAGCTGTTTCCACATGCACTCTTAAACCCATACACCAAGTGAATCAACTGCTCCCACATCTATGCACAGAGTCACACACCTCCCAGGCACCCACACACTCAGCCTCACATACAAATACTTGGGCAACCTATCAATAACCGATATAGCCATTCATATAGCTACTGATCAACACATGCAGCAGCTTACACAACAACAGACATAATGATGCACACGTTCAGACAGTTTAGTCACGAACCCATGCATTCAGCAAGACACATTTAATCACTCACTCATAGTCAGTCACGCACCTTCTAAATCCTTCATCCACACACTTATACATCCACTCATTCTTCAATATGTAAAACATATTTAAACTTTACAGAAACACACAGACACTGGATGATGTCATCAGTGATGTCATCAGTGATGTCATTTGAGATGTCATCAGTGATGTCATCAGTGATGTCACTAACCATGTCATGAATGATGTAATATGTGACATCATCAGCAGTGGATTGCGGGCGTGCAAGTTATAGGGAGTCCAACTAACTATAACGTGGGAATTTCAATGGTTTTGTATGAGTAAAATGTTCAGCTAACTATAACTGGTGTGAAACCTATGTTTTTTTAGTGAATTTCAAGGGTTTTTTTTTAATGCTAAATCCTAACTATAACGAGTGTTAAACCTATGTTTTTATCAGTGAATTTCAAAGGTTTTTTAAATGCTAATTCCTAACTATAACGATTGTGAAACCTCTGGTTTTTTCAGTGAATTTCAAAGGTTTTTTTTAAAGCTAATTCCTTTGTGTATTGAGTTTGTAACCTTACAATTCTTTTTAATATTTTTTAGCTGTTTTGGAAAAGTATTAATTATTATTAATTTATTTAAAAAAAATATTTTTTCAAAGTTTTTTTCTTTTTTTTTAATCATTTTTCCCTGGGGCGCTCAGGGTGCACACTCCGGTGAGCTTACCCGTATCATTTTGTCTTGTAGCGCTCCGGGTGCGCGCACTGGTAAGCTCTCCAGAGAGCGTAGCGAGAGCACTAATTCTGCGTTCGTAAAAAAAAAAATATGTATGAAAACTAAATATTAATGCAAGACATTCAGTACCATACTTAAAAAAGCAGTATTTTTGATTTACGAAATGAAAATGATTTTGCATTTCTGTAAAGCTGGCAAAACGTCACTCAGGCGCGCCGCGTAAGCGCCCCCGGAAGCGCCTACGTTCGCGCCGCGTAAGGGCCCCCGGAAGCGCCTACGTTCGTGCCGCGTAAGCGCCCCCGGAAGCGCTTCTGTGCGCGCAGCGTAAGCGCGTCAAGTCATGTGACCTTAAAATAACACTTTTCATTGGTTGCTAACAGTTTTTTTTTACAAAGAATGAAATCCCCACCCATTTCCTTCACTTCTTCTTTCACTTTTGTGACTGCAAGACCTTTCATTTTCCTGCATAATCTTTTTTTGATTATCATGGCTGCTAGACCCAGCAGTAGCAGTGAGGACTCAAATGGCTTCATAGATGAAGACGTTCCTCAGCCTCGAGTTAAGGAGCATTTTATATGGAATTTTTTTTCCATACCTGCAGACAAAAAAAAGTAAATGCTCCAAAGGTGGAGTGTCGAATTTGTCACACTGTCCTGTCACGGGGCGACCCTACTAGAAAATATTAATTTGGAAATTCGACCATGATTCGGCACGTCCAGAGGAGGCGCCCTCAGAATTATGCCTGGGAGAGTGTCAGGGCTCTGGCACGAGAGGCTCCAGGGGATGGTGCTTCTACATCAACTGGAGGAGCAACTGCATCCATGAGGGGGCGACCAGAACAGCTGATCCCAAATATTCAGCCTGTTTTTAATGAGGCCACAATCAAATGCAAACATTATGATGCTCTACTTTGTTACGGGGAACAAAGTATTATGAACATTGTTCGAGCAATAGAGAACCACCGCTGCCGTCCCCAACCCTAATTTTTTTTTTTGCTCCTTTTGAGCAGTTTGCCATTCCCTGTTTTTGTTTTGTTGAGAAAAAAGAAAAAAGAAGAAAAAAATTTCTTTTTAGAACTACCTCCAATTCTCAAAAAAGAGCTGTATTCTTAAAAAACATGAAAAAGGGTAACTGAAGTGGAGTGCAGTGAGAGAGGAGAGAAAAATGAGTAAGAAAGCAAAGAAAGGGATGAGAGGGGAAATTAAGTGAGGTAGGGGGACTGAAAGAAGGTGAGTGTGGGGAAGGAGAGTGAGGAGAAGTAGAGTGAACATCGGGAATGAAGATAAGTGAAGAAAATGTAGTAAAGGAACGGGGGTGTGGAAGGGTAAGAAAAGAGCAGTGATGTTTAGTGAAAGAGTGGAGATACAGACTGGATAAAGACAAGTGAGAGTGAGACAAGGTGAGTAAGGGAGTGAAGACACAGAGAAAGTGAAAGAAAAAGTGAGAGTAGAAGAATGAGGGCCTCATTAATGAGGCCATGCGTCACTTTTACGCCGCCGGTGCGTCACTTTTTGTGATGCACCAGTGGTGTAAAAAATGCACCTTGTTGAGTCATATTTACAAAGTGACGCATATAGGTAGATGCGTCATTTTGTAAACCCTGCGCCACATTATACCTGCGCCAGGTGTAATGTATGCAAAGGGGGACGTATTGACGCAAGGAAGGGTCGTAGAAGTGACGCAGTGAAATCTACAATTCACAGCGTCACTTTTAGGACGCCGTTGCTTCAAAATCTTGCGCCTGCCTCACAGCAGGCGTAAGACTGATGCAGGCCCTTTCACATGGGGCTTGTCCCATGTGAAAGGATGCATTGCTGGAGTTGCGTCA
Source organism: Lissotriton vulgaris (assembly GCF_964263255.1). Taxonomy (NCBI): domain Eukaryota; kingdom Metazoa; phylum Chordata; class Amphibia; order Caudata; family Salamandridae; genus Lissotriton; species Lissotriton vulgaris. The sequence continues at coordinate 21,421 of NW_028241622.1, forward strand.
CTTTTGTGACACACTTCAGCAATGCGTCACTTTTGTGCTTACAAATACGCCAGAAATACTGACGTATCTGTAACTCTTTGCGACATGACACGTCATTCATTAAATATGACGCATCAGGAATGTCGCAAGGAGAGCGCACTGAGAAGTGATGCATCTCTGCTTTCACGCTTTTCATGCGTCATTTCTCATAAATGTGGCCCTGAGTAAGAGAGGAAAGAAACCTAAGTACACTGTTTTTCCCCGTGGTGCGCTCAGGGTGCGCGTACCGGAGAGCGCACCTGGGAACACACCCAGAGCTCACCCCGCGAAAATTGCAAAAAAACATTTTTTTTACCCTTCAGGGTCCTTCTAGGCCCCCCTCAGCAAACCTAGGGGGTCAGGGGGTGTCTACTCTGCCCCCTTTTAATTATTTCCCCCTTTCTTTTTCACCTCTTGTGTCTCGACTCTCCAGACTGTTTAGAATGTTGACAGACACCCGACAGTCAATCAGCTTTCCGCTTGCGCACTCCCGTAGCGGTGAGCGCTCAGAGCGTGCCTATATATATATATATATGTGTTTTTGGAATAAATTTTCAAAAAAAACACTGGAGCAATTTCCACCAAATGTAGCAGAGGCACATCTGCGTACCGGTCCCTACAATTTTGCCAAGTTTTGCGTAATTCCATTCAGCGGTTCGGGCTGTAGACTTGCCAGACCGTCCTATGGAAATTAACATGGAGAAAACATGCTTTGGGACCCCCCTTTTTTCTCAGCCCCCACAGCCTGACGCGTTTCGGATCTCTACTTCTACTTGTGTTCAAAGGCAAAATCGTTTGCCTTTGAACACAAGCCCGAGCCTCTGATGAAGCAGAGATACGAAACGCGTCAGGCTGGACTTCTATGTTGTTGCTGAAATTTGCATCCATTTCACTGCTGCTTCCAACAAGGTTATTAAAAGGCTGAATGTTACCTTGCTTGTGGGCTCCTCCTTTCCTGCAGACAAACTCTGATGGATAATTATATATATATATATATATATATATATATATATATATATATATATATATATATATATATATATATATATATATATATATATATATATATATATATATATATATATATATATATATATGTTTCACCAATTGCCCAAGCATATCTTGTCGCACTGTATGAAAGCAGAGGCTGTGGTGGGAACGAGTCCACGCCGATGTGGCGCTTCTGTTGAGGCTTCAACTAACTAGCAGCGATGCCGGAGCCTTACAAAAGGTATATAATTGCTGCCAATGAGGTCCATGGAACCTACTAAAGGTACTACGTGTTCCATCATGCCCCTGTGCACTAAGCTATACCCACTGGGGGCGGGACATTATATAAAGCATGCCGGACTTCCTCAGGACCTTGAATGCAGCCGCCCATGAAGAAGATGTTTAATACATCAAAACGCGTCAGCACTTTGAATTTTAAATTACCGGTTTGACAATGCTGGCTGCCATGATATAATAAATCTCGGTTTTGCAACAGAAGTGTGTGCGTCCAGATATGCTTGGGCAATTGGTGAAACATATATATATATATATATATATATATATATATAGGTAGTTATAGTTAGGACCTTGTTACTATAGGAAAGTGGCAACATTCTATTCCCAATAACTTTTGTGCCGATTGACGAATCTTTGCAAAATTTTCAAAACAAATTCTTTGTTGATATCAGCTCCTATGTTAAAAGTTTTGGGGTGATTCGTTAAGGGGGACCAAAAAAAAAGGGGGGGTCCCAAAACGTGTTTTCTCTATGTTAATTTCCATAGGAAACTTTAGACAAGGCTACAAGTCGAGCGGGTGAACGGAATTACCCCAAATTTGGCAGGGAGAAGGGTCTTGGTCTAGAAAGCACGCTTTTGTTTATTTGGTGTAAATTAGTTCAGTAGTTTTTGAGAAATATTGGAATTTACAGATATCGATATTTGGGAACTCTGCCATCTGATTGGCTGAGGCGTTACGAGCACGAGCTTGCTGCTGTTTGGCTGCGAGCGGTTGCAACTAGGAAGTGTTGGCTGCCATTTTGTGATTCAGTTGAAGCGAGTAAGGGGAAAAAAGGGGAAAAAGTGGGAAATAGGAGGGTAGGAGCACTGTAACCTCTGTGGGGTGTTAAGGGTGTGCTATAGAGGGGGTGCAAAGCGAAGTATTCACCCCTACCGGTGTATAAGTGGTGGGCTAAGGAAATTAACTGAGGTATTGCGTAGAGTCTGGTGCGGGTAAGGTGAGCTGGTGCGGGACTCGGGGATTAAAGCATGAGCCCAAATTGTGTGTCTTATGCTGTGAAGTCATGTGCAGTGGCCGCTGCACTACAGTTGTGGAAGTAGTGTCAGCATGTGTTTATAACTACTAGGACGAATTACTGACCCGTACTGGTATGAACATCCTGGGGTATGGAATATATATGAGGTATTGTCTAGAGTATCATGCTGCTCAGTTGAGCTGCTGCCGTAGTCGGGGATTAAAGTGTGAGCCCAAACTGTGTGTCATATACTGTGAAGTCATGTAAATTGTAAACTGATACTTGTATAGCGCACTACTCACCCGCAAGGGTCTCAAGGCGCTTGTACGAATACCGCTGTGGAACCCGTCCTGGCTTTCCCTGTGAGGCGTCCACTCCTGGGCACCCCCAGGGTGAAGGCCAGGCATCCTTAGCGTTGTGGGGGCCGTTGTGGAGATTAAGCAAGCTATTGCCCAGAGTTGCAGAGTGGGACTCTATGATTAGAATAGGCACCGATGCGAGAATTATCAGGTCCGTGGAATTTAGAGCCCCAGACCCGCCGAGGTGGGGAATTGAACCCTGGTCCCGGGTATCTGTGCAAGTAGTGTCAGCATGTAGTTATAGCTACTTGGATGAACTTTTGTTTCAAACATTGCAACTTGTGTATGGGGCTTAGGTGGTGTTGTATAGGGAGTGTGAAGGTAAATCAATACAGTATTTGTAAAGCGCAAACTACTCACCCCTATGGGTGAGTAGAGCTGGGGATCAAAGCGAGAGGTCAGTGCTGCAAAGTGAGATGGTCTGGCCGCTGCGCAACAGCTGTGTGGAGAATACATTTTGGCCAGGGTCTAGGAGTTGCTGTTATATGGCCCTAAAATAGCGGGCCTAAGTTGTAAGTAAAAAAGAAGTCTTATGTTCATTAGTTTAAGCTACATATAAGTGCGGATGCACAGCTTCAAGTTATTCAGAAGAACTCGGTTTCCCTGATCTGTGAAGTGTACTCCATCACTTCTGTATATATCTGCCATATCAAAACGTATGTTGTTGTTGTAGATGGAGCCCATTTTGTGGTCTCTGAGGTATGCAGATACAGCTTTGTTGACTTTTCTCCGAGATTTTTCAATCTGAGGACAAAATTGTTTGGACCATTTCCCCTTCTGTCTTTGGCATATATTGGAATATGCAAAAACAGTTTGAGGAAAAAGTAACATCAATTGTCCAAAGGTGTCCTTCATAAGCATTTCCAAACCTACCCAAGTCAATGTGCCTAGGTCGTTTCCACCACAGTGCACAATCATGAGGTCAGGGTGTTGGAGATGCAAACAGGTTTTAACCAAAGGCAACAGTTGGTGCCACTTCAGTCCCCTCTGTCCAAACCATTTAATGTCCACATTTTGTAAACCTAGGTATAAGTCAATACGCCTCTGTTCTGCATACCTCTGTCCTACGATCCACACTAGCATTTTGAAGGTATGGCTGGAAGGTATGGAAAGATGTTTGTAGCTCATGCAGTTCCTTCGTAGAATAAGAGATATGTTTAAAGATGGGAACTAGTTTCTTTTTGCATACAAAGCGGTACCTGATTGGGAGATGAAAAGCATTGTTTTTTAAAAGTAGGGTGCGCATTTGTTTTGTGGAATAGTATTTTTGTGATTGGTTAAGAAAAAGCAGTTTGCACGTAGAGTACATATTATAGGATAAAATTTGCTCAACTCAACCACACCTGCTACTTGCATTTGGAAGGCAGTGTTCGAACTTAAAATAATCGTGAAATTTAATCTGCACAAGACGTTAAATGTTTGAGAAAATGTTGCAAAAAAATATCGTTAGGTTTAAAAAAATTGATGAACTCTTAACCTCCACGTGTTGTAGAATGTTCTAGAAAGTGTGTTGATAAAATACGTTGCATTTCGCACTTCAATATGTACTTGAATATTAAAAAAACGGTTTATATGGAAAAGTAAAAAGACTGTAATAGAGAGAAGTTTTGAAAGCTAAAAGAATCAAGGAACTATTGTAATTTGTTCTTTATTACCTACTGGCAGTCGCCAGTAAGTAGTTATCACTGTTACCGGTCTGAAAGTGCGGTGTTGTTCAGAGTGGCATGGTGCTGATATGATATGGTGTTACACTCGGGTATGAAACCGAGCGTTTAAACTGTGAGGTCATTGCTGTAAAGTGATGTGGTCTGGTGTTTGTAGCATACGTGTGCAAGTAGTGTTAGTAGGCATTTATAACGTACTGGGAGTGGGAAGCGAACTACTGACCGCTACTGTGTGTTGATAGTATACCGGAAATGGGAAGCGAAGTAGTAACGCCTACCGGTGTGAAGACTTGGGAATGAAACTGAGCTGAATGCTGTAAAGTGATGGGCTCTGGGCGCTGTAGGATACTAGCCGCTGTAGTATAAGTGTGTAAGTAGTGTTAGTATGCGTTTATAATATATAGGAAGTAGGAAGCGAACTACTCACCCCTACTGGTTTGAAGACTCTGGGATTAAACCGTGAGCCTGAATTGTGAGCTCATTGCTGTAAAGTGATGTGCTCTGGGCACTATAGCATACCTGTGGAAGAAGTGTTAGTTTGCGTTTATACAATATAGGGAGTTGGAAGCGAAATACTTACCCCTACCGGTCTCAAGACTCGTGGATGAAACCATGAGCTCATTACTGTAAAGTCATGTGCTCTTTGTAGTATTCCAATGTAAGTCATAGTAGAATGTTAGTATGTAATTCTACTAGAATCTAAGTATGTTAGAATGTAGGGCTGTCATGAGGGGAACATTGTGGAGTTTGTACACGGTGCTGGATTAGATGGTTGCTTTGTTGTCTGCTCCTGTTGGTAGTTGTTTCAGGTGTTTTGTTTTCTTGTAAAAAAATTTACTTATTGGATCCACTGTTGTCTGTCTCTTCACTACATAAATTTGGCGACGAGCAGGAGAAGGTAAAAAGAAGGCAACACTCACCAATATTTCAAAATTGCTTTCATTGTGCTGAAGACCCGTTTTCTTCTTGTAGCTGTTTCTACTCATGCCAGGGTCAGTGGCTCATTGAACTATGTCATCCGACTTCTGGTAGGATTTAAATTTTTAGATTTTGCGCTTCCTCTGCTTCTTCAGTACATTCTGGTCGCTGTACTAAACGTGTGTAAGTAGTGTTAGTATGCATTTATACTAACAAATGTATCATGGTCCTAGGGAGGGCGACCTCTCAGGCGCAGCTCAATCAATGTCCCGGGGTGTGCATTCGTGGGACCCTGTGATAGCAAATACTTGTTCAACTTCTTGAAGCAAGAGGAGTAAAATCTTGTGTCGCTGTAATAGAGGGGATGCGGATGGTAAAAATGGAGATAAAAGAAGGAACAAACAAAAAAAAAGCGGGATCTCACCCGTTCTTTTCAATAAGGCCCCTGGTGGGTAAAGTTTCCGTGGCCAATCCAATTTTTATATTGGGGGGTCTCTGTAGGACAGGGGATCTTAATGTCACATGTAAATTAGGCACGGAAGGGCACAGAGGTATTGTTTACTGATTGTTTGGGGGGTTCGAGGCCAACTGAAGTCCGGGGATCGCCCCACTCCGGGGCTTTATTTAAATATGCAGGGTGGTCCTCTGCAGTCCCTGAAGCCTTGGTGGTCCTAGGCAATGCCTTATTTGTTCTGTAATCACACGGGCAGTACTTATGGTGTTATAAAGTGATACACTTATAGGACTCTTGCAGTTGTACAATTACCCAGGCTTCATTTGTCTAATAGTCAGTTAGATTATGTTTGGTAGGTGCACTCTAATAAGAAATAAGTTTGTCCTTAAAATCTCCTATAAACAGATGATTTGCATAATAAATAATAGACAAGTGTTGTCAGAAAAAGAAGCCCTATACACTCAGTTTTTTATTTGAAAAAAAGTAACCTTTATTAAAACACAAATAAATAGAAATGTAACTTTAATAGAAGAAACAGTATAATAAAAAAAAAACTTGGGTTGGACTCCAGTGGAAGCAGCGTAGGAAACCTGCAAGACAAAAATGAAACATAAGTAAGCATGGGCGGAAAGTCCATTCCGCTCGCGGATTTTGCAGATTTTCGGTAAATTCGCAATCCGGGAGATTCGCGAATTTCCCACAAAATCCGCGGAACAGATTGGGTCAAAAGTTCAAGCTGACTTTTGTAACTTTTAGAACGGGCGCCGGCAAGCTGCCAGAGCCATTCTAAAATAGTTACAAAAGTCAGCTTCAACAGGAAGCTCTAATAGATAAAGTAAAGCAGGTGCTGCTCAAATTCAGTTACACAATCATTAATCACCCCAAACTTGGGGTGATTAATGATTGCGTAACTTAATTTGACCTTCAACTGGAGCACCTGCTTTACTTTTATCTATTAGTGCTTCCTGTTGAAGCTATTTCTAGCTATTTTAGAATGGCGCTGGCAGCTTGCCGGCGTTATTCTAAGTGGGGCTGAGGGCAGAAGGGCACAAAAGTGGGACAGAGGGCAGGAGGGGACAAAAAATGAGTGGGGCAGAGGGCAGAAGGGCATAGAAACGAGTGGTACAGAGGGTAGATGGGCATAAAAAACGGGTGGCAGTGATTAACCAGCAAAAAAAAAACCTGCGAAAACGCAAAGCGCCTCGCGAACACCAGCGAACATGCAAAGCGCCTCGCGAACACCCGCGAACCCGCAAAAATAAAAGAACTATTGTAATTTGTTCTTTATTACCTACTGGCAGTCGCCAGTAAGTAGTTATCACTGTTACCGGTCTGAAAGTGCGGTGTTGTTCAGAGTGGCATGGTGCTGATATGATATGGTGTTACACTCGGGTATGAAACCGAGCGTTTAAACTGTGAGGTCATTGCTGTAAAGTGATGTGGTCTGGTGTTTGTAGCATACGTGTGCAAGTAGTGTTAGTAGGCATTTATAACGTACTGGGAGTGGGAAGCGAACTACTGACCGCTACTGTGTGTTGATAGTATACCGGAAATGGGAAGCGAAGTAGTAACGCCTACCGGTGTGAAGACTTGGGAATGAAACTGAGCTGAATGCTGTAAAGTGATGGGCTCTGGGCGCTGTAGGATACTAGCCGCTGTAGTATAAGTGTGTAAGTAGTGTTAGTATGCGTTTATAATATATAGGAAGTAGGAAGCGAACTACTCACCCCTACTGGTTTGAAGACTCTGGGATTAAACCGTGAGCCTGAATTGTGAGCTCATTGCTGTAAAGTGATGTGCTCTGGGCACTATAGCATACCTGTGGAAGAAGTGTTAGTTTGCGTTTATACAATATAGGGAGTTGGAAGCGAAATACTTACCCCTACCGGTCTCAAGACTCGTGGATGAAACCATGAGCTCATTACTGTAAAGTCATGTGCTCTTTGTAGTATTCCAATGTAAGTCATAGTAGAATGTTAGTATGTAATTCTACTAGAATCTAAGTATGTTAGAATGTAGGGCTGTCATGAGGGGAACATTGTGGAGTTTGTACACGGTGCTGGATTAGATGGTTGCTTTGTTGTCTGCTCCTGTTGGTAGTTGTTTCAGGTGTTTTGTTTTCTTGTAAAAAAATTTACTTATTGGATCCACTGTTGTCTGTCTCTTCACTACATAAATTTGGCGACGAGCAGGAGAAGGTAAAAAGAAGGCAACACTCACCAATATTTCAAAATTGCTTTCATTGTGCTGAAGACCCGTTTTCTTCTTGTAGCTGTTTCTACTCATGCCAGGGTCAGTGGCTCATTGAACTATGTCATCCGACTTCTGGTAGGATTTAAATTTTTAGATTTTGCGCTTCCTCTGCTTCTTCAGTACATTCTGGTCGCTGTACTAAACGTGTGTAAGTAGTGTTAGTATGCATTTATACTAACAAATGTATCATGGTCCTAGGGAGGGCGACCTCTCAGGCGCAGCTCAATCAATGTCCCGGGGTGTGCATTCGTGGGACCCTGTGATAGCAAATACTTGTTCAACTTCTTGAAGCAAGAGGAGTAAAATCTTGTGTCGCTGTAATAGAGGGGATGCGGATGGTAAAAATGGAGATAAAAGAAGGAACAAACAAAAAAAAAGCGGGATCTCACCCGTTCTTTTCAATAAGGCCCCTGGTGGGTAAAGTTTCCGTGGCCAATCCAATTTTTATATTGGGGGGTCTCTGTAGGACAGGGGATCTTAATGTCACATGTAAATTAGGCACGGAAGGGCACAGAGGTATTGTTTACTGATTGTTTGGGGGGTTCGAGGCCAACTGAAGTCCGGGGATCGCCCCACTCCGGGGCTTTATTTAAATATGCAGGGTGGTCCTCTGCAGTCCCTGAAGCCTTGGTGGTCCTAGGCAATGCCTTATTTGTTCTGTAATCACACGGGCAGTACTTATGGTGTTATAAAGTGATACACTTATAGGACTCTTGCAGTTGTACAATTACCCAGGCTTCATTTGTCTAATAGTCAGTTAGATTATGTTTGGTAGGTGCACTCTAATAAGAAATAAGTTTGTCCTTAAAATCTCCTATAAACAGATGATTTGCATAATAAATAATAGACAAGTGTTGTCAGAAAAAGAAGCCCTATACACTCAGTTTTTTATTTGAAAAAAAGTAACCTTTATTAAAACACAAATAAATAGAAATGTAACTTTAATAGAAGAAACAGTATAATAAAAAAAAAACTTGGGTTGGACTCCAGTGGAAGCAGCGTAGGAAACCTGCAAGACAAAAATGAAACATAAGTAAGCATGGGCGGAAAGTCCATTCCGCTCGCGGATTTTGCAGATTTTCGGTAAATTCGCAATCCGGGAGATTCGCGAATTTCCCACAAAATCCGCGGAACAGATTGGGTCAAAAGTTCAAGCTGACTTTTGTAACTTTTAGAACGGGCGCCGGCAAGCTGCCAGAGCCATTCTAAAATAGTTACAAAAGTCAGCTTCAACAGGAAGCTCTAATAGATAAAGTAAAGCAGGTGCTGCTCAAATTCAGTTACACAATCATTAATCACCCCAAACTTGGGGTGATTAATGATTGCGTAACTTAATTTGACCTTCAACTGGAGCACCTGCTTTACTTTTATCTATTAGTGCTTCCTGTTGAAGCTATTTCTAGCTATTTTAGAATGGCGCTGGCAGCTTGCCGGCGTTATTCTAAGTGGGGCTGAGGGCAGAAGGGCACAAAAGTGGGACAGAGGGCAGGAGGGGACAAAAAATGAGTGGGGCAGAGGGCAGAAGGGCATAGAAACGAGTGGTACAGAGGGTAGATGGGCATAAAAAACGGGTGGCAGTGATTAACCAGCAAAAAAAAAACCTGCGAAAACGCAAAGCGCCTCGCGAACACCAGCGAACATGCAAAGCGCCTCGCGAACACCCGCGAACCCGCAAAAATAAAAGAATTCGCAAATTTTGCGGATTGCAAATTCGCAAATTCGCGGATTGAGAATTCACAAAATTCGCACATGCTTGAACACAATTATGTGTGCTATATGGAAGAGGGAAAGAAAGGTGGTCCGATTGAAAGGAATATAATGAGAATGGAAGGGAGGGGAGTGGGTGGAAGGGAGAAGGGGAGGAAGAGTCAAAAGAAGAGAGGGAGGAGGAGACAGAGCGTCGGCCTACTGCACCCAGCCCTTAGTGTTTACCCTCCAGCACCCATTTGTCTAGGATGCTGGGGTCCTCCAGAAAGAGTGTGGTTCAGCAAGTCCTTAAAATGAAACACATGAGGCCAGAGATTATGGGTCATATTATCAAGGAACGGCGATAACATTATCGCGCTTTAGCGGCAGGAAACTGCTGCTAAAGCGGCAATAAGGGGTTGATAATATGCCCTTGTGAGTTCCCATAGAAGCCCAGGTTCTGGTGTGAATGAAATTAGGATTCAAAGTATTGTTATTAAGTGTCTCCACAAAGAGATTTGCTTGTTCTATACTCCCATTCCAAACACAAAAAATGCTGTCAATATATCTCACCAATGTTATGACATGTTCATCATAAAGTGGCAGGTTGCTGGCCACCTGCTCCTCCCACCAGCCCAGGTAGTCGTACAAAACTGGGGGCGAAGCAGGTTCCCATCGCCGTCCCAAGGATCTGACTATATATTTGTTTATCAAAGATGAATACATTTTGATGCAGGCATGTATACATCATGTCAATAACCATTTCTGTATGGAACAGGTACGATACAGACCGATTCCTTAAGAAATGCCAAAAAGCCCTAATCCCTGCTTCTTGTGGGACACAGGTATAAAGGCTATTGACATCAAAGCACATCAGTAAAAATTGATCCTCCCATTCAATCTTGTCAATGACTCTCAAAAATCACTTGTATCTTTTACCATTCTGAAGGGATGAAGTCTTGTTAAGGACTTCACACTGTTTCTACTGGCTCAAAAAGAACATCTAATAATGACTTTAGTCTGCAGTCATATGAAAGGTCTGACCGATTGACTTTGCCAATGCTTGTTTTTCTTTATGTCTTTCCTTTTTGTTACAAATTAAGAACTGAATTTATGACATTTGATTAACATGTTGGCATGAGATTTTTCAAAAGGTATTTATCCATTCTGGACATTGTGCTGTGTGTGAACATTTTGTTTTGAGTAATTAATCAGACAGTGTTTTGTTCATCAGAGTGGAGACTTTCAAATTACTGTAGTACGTTTTCCACTTCTTATTGCTTGATGTATGTACCCTGTGCAATAGTAAATCAATTCATAATATGATTGCTATATTGATTCTACCGAAAAGGACAACTACTACGTGCCTCTTCCAAACTGGGGCGTGGCAATCTGTGCAGTTTAGAATAAAAAAGCAGTAAAAAGATCCTGTAAAATAAGGTTTTGCTGAAAAAATCAATTTAAAATATCATTTTTAGTGGAACAAATCTGTTGTAAATGTTTGCAATGTTTACAAAACTTTCCAACTTTTGCAAAGTACTAAATTTGTAAAGTATGTGAAACATGCTTTTTATGTTTCTGTTGCTTTGGACGTGGGAGTTTTGCTACAGAGTCGCACTAGACCCAATGGCCTCTATTTATTCATCCAGTCCTCTGTTCTGTGATGTTATAAATGCTGACAATAAATGCCTATACTAGGACTGTGGAGAGGCTGACACTCAGTAACTAGCGTGAGACTGTCACCCTTATTCAAGCAACCCCCTTCAGAATGGTACTTGATGTTCCTATCATGTTAGAAGCAACTGCTTAAGAAGTCTGTCACAAACCTGGACTAACTCATGTTGTTACAAACTATTGGAAAACTGTTAATTTGAGTGGCCCTATATTTATGTCCAAGTAGAAATGCCCATAGTTTCATGCTTTGGACTGTGACAGGAAGAAGCAAAATGCAAGCCAATATATAAAGATATATGGTGAGGTGTATGTGTGTATATATATATATATATATATATATATATATATATATATATATATATATATATATATATATATATATATATATATTCACTGGAAAAAACAAAGGTTAAAGTAGTGTTATAGTTATATATCACATGCCTACCCTGAACCTTAAAAGGCCCTGGGGACCCCAACTCCAGGGCCTTTTCTAAGAAAGGGGAGGGGGCAGTGACCCCCTCCCCAAGCCTAATTCGGTCCAGCGGGTCCATCCCCCATGGCTTGTTTTTTTTTATTAAAGAGGAAGGGGTTCACTTGCCTCTCCTCGCTGAGCCTTGTTAGGCCCTGGGACACAATCCCCTAGGAGGACCATTAATGCAAGTAATGGAGAGCGGGGCCACGCTGCCCCCCTCCCTGAGGGTGTGGCACGTTTACTCTGTATCTTTTTTTCAGCTGACTTTCAGTCCGCATACCATTACCCCGCGAGATCTTTCACCTTGCATACCATCACTCTGCATTTTTTCACAATACGTGTGCATTTACCACGCATGCCTTTACAACGAATTACATTGTAAAGGCATGTATGGTAAATGCACATGTGTTGTGAAAAAAAATAGACTTCAAGAAGATGGAACCAGGAGGAGTGCGGAACCACGACGACGAGAGAGGTAAGGGGGTTCGGGTTAATTTTTTAGGGGTGGGGGTCGGGGGGGGTAGTGATTGTGTTTATTTATTTATTTATTTATTTATTTATTTAATTCGATTTTATATAGCGCAAACTTTACCCGAAGGTGTCAGAGCGCTTTACATAAGAACCAGTTGCAAAACATAAGGACTTAGAATTACGTGTGTTACATAAAAAATACACACGGAAAAAAATTGCAAATGTACAAGATGTAAAGTCACACAAAGAAGAGACTGGTGATAATAGTTATCTCTAAATACATAGGGAAGGGATAAGAATAGATATACTCTAAGAGTCACATAGGAATGGTAGAGAATACAATGGTCTACTGCATATTCTACTGATTAGAGTTATCTCTATATACATAGGGAAGGGATATGAATGGATATACTCTAAGAGTCACATAGGAATGTTAGATAGTACAAAGGTCTACTGCATGGAGAAGTGTGGCTCAGGGGTTAGAGGCGGCAGACCTGGAGCTTGAGTTTGGCCCTGGACCAGGGTTCAATTCCCCGTCTTGGCGGGTCTTGGGCTCAAAAATTCTACGGACTCGATAATTCTCGCTCTGGTTCCTTCTCGACTCACAGGTTCACACTCTGTGACTCTGGGCAATAGCTTGCTTAACCTCCACAACGGCCCCTCGCGGTGGGATGCCTGGCTTTCACCTTGTGGATACCCTGCCAGGGTTATCTCACAGGGGAATACCAGGACGGGTTCCCTAAGCAAGCGCGGAGATGCCCCAGGGTAAGTCGTGCGCTATATAAGTTTCATTCATTTCATTTCATTTCATTTCATTCATATACTAGTGATTAGAGTTATCTCTGTATACATAGGGAAGGGATATGAATGGACATACTCTAAGAGTCACATAGGAATGGTCGAGAGTACAAAGGTCTACTGCATATACTAGTGATTAGAGTTATCTCTATATACAGAAAAGCAGAGTTCCATTAAGTGGGGTCGGAGGGGGGATGCAGTCACAGCACCAAGGGAGGGACAGAGAAGGACAGCAAAGTGAGACAAACAAGAGAGGGAAGCAGATAGTAATGAGTAAGACAGTGAGGAGTGTGTCAGAGGCAACAGGAGAGACAATAGAAAGGTTGCTAGGACAGAGGGGGAGGTCAGAGATCACCAAAATGGCGGAGGAGAAAGGTAGAAGAAGAAGCGAGTCATAAAAAGAAAATGGTGTGAGCATAAAGGTCCAAGTCCAAGTGTAGTGTAGTATTTATTTAGTGTAGTGTAGTGTTGTGGAAGTTGTGTAGTGTAGGGTCGTGCTGGGGGTAATGTTATAGGGGTAAGGGTAGTGTTGTAGTGTTTGTGTAGTGTAGGGTCATGCAGGGGTAGTGTTTTAGGTTTTAGGGAAGTGTTGTGGTGTTTGTGTAGTGTAGGGTCATGCTGGGGTAGTGTTTTAGGGTTTAGGGTAGTGCTGTAGTGTTTGTGTAGTGTAGGGTCATGCTGGGGGTAGTGTTTTAGGGGTTAGGGTAGTGTTGTAGTGTTTGTGTAGTGTAGGGTCATGCTGGGGGTAGTGTTTTAGGGTTTAGGGTTGTGTTGTAGTGTTTGTGTAGTGTAGGGTCATGCAGGGGGTGGTGTTGTAGGGTTTAGGGTAGTGTTGTAGTGTTTGTGTAGTGTAGAGTCATGCAGGAAGTAGTGTTTTAGGCTTTAGGGTAGTGTTGTAGTGATTGTGTAGTGTAGGGTCATGCGGGGGTAGTGTTTTAGGGTAGTGTTGTAGTGTTTGTGTAGTGTAGGTAGTGTTTTAGGGTTTAGAAGTAGTGTTTGTATAGTGTAGGGTAGTGATGTGGTGTTTGTGTAGTGTAGGATCGTGCAGGGGTCGTGTATTAAGGTAGTGTTGTAGTGTTTGTGTAGGGAAGAAAAGTGGTATATGGTAGTGTTGGGGGTCGTGCTGGGTAGTGTAAATGTAGGAAAAGGACTGTGTGTCGAGGGTGGGTTGTGCAGGGGTACTACATTAGTGTGTAGGGTATGGTAGGGTAGGTTAGGTTAGGGCACTCATACTTACCTTTAAAACTTTTACAATGAGTATACCTTTAACATGCATGCCTTTGCGTTGTAATAGCATGCGTGGGAAAGGCATATTCGTTGCAAAAGTTTGCGTTGTGTTTTTTTTGCGGGGTGTTTGTCTTTGCGGAATTAAAATTGCGGCGTGATGGTATGCGGGGTAATTGTTGGTGGAAAAACGTCTCATATTCCTCCCTGAGACTTAGTAGGCCACTAGTAAAAGATGTGTTCTGGAGAGGGTTGGCCACAGGTCCTATGCATTTTAAAGGAGAGGGGTCCGTGGGCATCCCTAAAGAGGAAATATAATTTTTGATCGAGTAGTGTTCCCCAGCGCGTACCCCACCGTCTCCATGTACTAGCTTGCAGTGCATGTGATTTCCCTCCTGTGCCAGCTATGAAGACGCAAATACATTTGCGTCCATCTTTAACATGTCCTCTTTCAGATCCGCCATGAACGGATTGAATATTCAGTTCCTATATATGCTATACCACCGTCTTTTTGTGGTACACTTTACACGTTTTTCAGCTCTGGCGAAGTAGGCCCTGATTCTGCCATCGAGCCTTTTCCTGCTTCCCAACTCTGAGGGCCTCAACCCAGGCTGCCTCTGTACCAGTGACCCCTGCCTTACTTCTTCGCGGCTCCGGCGCATAGCCCAGCCTTCTGCCTGCCAAGACTGTATTCAACCTTCAAATTATCTGCTCCACTCCTCGAAAATACATTCCTGTCTCGTAGCTCATGTAAACATCCTCCCAGCTGCAGGAGCAGTGGGCCCGGTCTTTCTGTCTCCGTGCAAGTAATTCATAGACTCCGTTGCCATGGTAGGCCCATGCCCCCTCACCCCGCATGCCGACATGTAGACACATATACACGCATTCACAACCAGTATAGAGTAGTCTCCGCCCGAGAGACCTTTTCCCTTCCAGATACTACAGTTCCTTAAACATACAATATCAGATACGATTTGGGATTAGGTTGATCTGACATCCCAGACTTATGTCTACACTTGTAGTGCTAAATGTCAAGTCCCCTTCACCCTCCAGTTACACGTCAGACCCACGTCAAGCTGCTGCGCGCGCATCTCTGCCATGTATTTCTGCTGACATTGCAGGATTCTCCTATGGATCCACCTATTTGTGACCTCATGATGAATGACGTCTCTAGTACACGCCTTCATGCACGCCTATTGTAACGCCTTTTCTATGACGTATTCATGTTTTATCTCTCCTTTTCCAGCTGTTACGCCTACTGCATATTCGCTATTGTAATGCATTGACTATATATATGAACTTCTGTAAATAATATGTTGTCTGTCTGCCCCTTCCCGAACCTATGTGGTGACGGAATGGTATGCCACCTTGGCTCGAGCCAATAACCCAATTCCTTTTACAGGAATAAAACCCTTTTGAGTTAACCTCAATATCCCGGATTTTGCCTCTTATTTCTCTGAGTTATTCTTATTGATTTTACCGTATAAATTATGCATAGGTAATTAATTTTACCACAGTTCTGGCGCCCGAATAGGGACCCCTCCCCCACCCCACGCGCCGGAGGTGCGTTGCAGGCCTAGCCCCCTGCCACAGCCGGACGGACAACTACGCGTACCCGCAGGATTTCCTGTATCTCCCTCAGGCCAACGGAGGTGACTGAGGCTGCGATCGACACCCAGACGAGGCGGTGAGGAGTGCGGAGGATCCCGACCTGAGCCTAGCTGAGAAAGCAAGATCCGAGGTATACCGAGGCCCACCAGGTTCCGAAGTTCCGAAGTATCTGCGTCACGAGTTGAGTCTGAATCCAGTCCGAGCCCAGTCCAGTCCAGGGTTTCCGAGGCCTTCTGTTTCCGTGCTTCCTGGTGAGTACCGTTGCTAGGGACGCATCCTGACGTGCGCATTAGCTTGTGCCGGTCAAGACGGGTTCGGGTACACGAGCCTGGTCTGCACTGTTTAGCAGTGTATCTATACTGTTTAGCAGTATATCTAGTTTGCATCTGTAAAAGGTGTATCTGTGCCGTTTAGCGGTACATCCTGTTTCACGTGGTTGGTAGGTTTTCATTGTAATTAATTAATGTGGTTCGTTCTTGAAATGTTTTAATGTGTCATTCAAATGTCGTGGTGTGAGTGAATGTTCGATCTTCATTATTGTGCTTAAACGTGTTTTATGTATAGTGTGTTCATGTTCATATCTGAGTAAGAACCAAGTAGCCAGATTTCAGAATGCCGTTGTTCTCCAAACTAAGACAAATAAAAACTCGTAAAGGGGTTCTAGAAGAAGCTGTTCCCATTCCACCTAGGGATACTCCAGGGTACTTTATGTACCATAAGCACGGCCTAGATGCTGTTTTATTTCTCGACTTATGGGTAGACTACACTAAAGAACTGTCGGAGAATCAGAGATGGCCCGCTGCAGGGACATGGGATGCAGATTGCATCATGAGAGTAGAAGAAGCTTTATGGAAAAAGAAAGCCAGACAGTCACAGAAGGATGCCATTGAGTTATGGCGTAAAGAATCGCATAGGCGCACAGAAAAAGCACACAGACTAGAAGAAAAGAGTAAGGAGGAGCCTGACAAGACCCGAGAAAACGCATTAGTTGAGGAAGGTATCAGAGTAAAATTAGAACAAGTAGACAGACAGCGAAATACACTTATGAATGGCATGTTCCCCATCTTGTCAAAGGGCTTGCCTAAGGCCTCTCCGGAAGTACCGAAGGACCTACCACCCCCATTGCTCCCGACTAAAAAACACCAGAAGACAGCAAAGGACATTTTCCTTTCTTCCTATTTAGACGATGTAGCTCCCGCATATGTTAATACCGCATTGCCACAAGTGCCTGCGCCTGACGGTCAGGACAATTATGCTCTTCCTCCCCGACAGGCTACTCCTCCCCCGATTCCTCCTGGTCTTCCAGCTTTCCCTCCACCTCCTACTTCCCTTGATACGAACCCGACTAACCCCTTCGGAGCCGGCGCCTCAGGAGGCGCGTCCGGAGGAGCGATAGGTTTCCAGACCCCGCCACCCATCGCATGAGCTTTAGAGAAATAGCGCAACAGCGTACACCTAGGACAGATATTACAATTTATGGAGATCGCCTTGCAGACTGTAGATATGATCCTGTACCTGGCAAAAAGAATGACGAGAGAATGTTACTCGCATCAGTACGTTTACGGCGAGTCACGAACTTCCTAATGACACTACCTGGAATGACAGAACACTTAGATCGAATATATAAGTTTGTTCAGACAGGAGTAGGGCCTGAAAGTATTAAGGAGGCCATGGCCTATCAGAAAGTGGATACTAAAGGCAAGATATTGCGGTTTCTTATAAACTGCTTCATTAGAGAAGTGGATAGGCCGGGTATGAACCCGGAAGATGTAAAAGCACTCCACAAATGGGGTCAGCATATAGCAGATGGACAGCATGACAGGGAGGCCTGTGTAGATAATATGTACCGAAGAATCAGAACTGCAATAAATAAGATGCATGAGAAAAGACAGCCCGTACCGGAAGTAGATTCCGACAAACATGAATCCACGGAGGAGGAGGCAGAGGAGGAAGCCGAGACACCAGAACACACACAGTTGCCAGCCAGAGAAATTATAGCTTATGTAGGTAAAGGAAGACCATATAATAATTCGATGCGCCCAGTGCGCCCAGAAAGTAAAAGGTTATATCAGGAAGCCATGTGTAATCCTAGAACACCCGAACACTTATTCCAAGCCACTGACAGAATACTTCAAGAACGAATGGGGTACCATGTACTCGATTCTATGGATGAACAAGAATTAGCCAGGTCAGCCGTGCAATGGGCTGACAGTTCTGAGAAATATGGTGATGATGCGTTAGCACATACGTTCTTGAACTTGACTCCGAGTGAACAGCGTTTAGCTGGTATGTACATGATACAACATCTGCTCTTATTGTATAAAAGCCAACATTCTGATCCAGGCCCTCTGCCTGACATATTAATAGAACTGCTCACAAACAGATGGAAAGGTCTAGGTACCGATTTAATTAGAGTAATTCTAGAACACCGCCACAAGTATAGTACATTCTTATGTCCGCAGATCAACTCAGCACCCGTTATGGAACGAAAAACTATGTATTACATGGATAGACAGAATCCGTTGCGAGAAGTGCACCCCGTACAGAACGCAGACAGCACGCTTAGACGTGTGTTCGTGTATACACCTGTAACTAAAATTGAATTGCTGGAAATGAAGAAACTAGTACCCAGTCATGATAAAGACCCCGCAGGGTTTCACCGCGAAATAAAAGATATGTTATTAATGGGCGATTACACGTATCCCGACCTCATGAAAATACTGAAAGTATTACTACCTCCAGGCATATACGAGAAACTCAAAGAAAAAGAGTGGGAGGTGGGAGAGGCAAAGATTGATTGGGCTGGATTACAAAATGAAGAAGATACCCGAGTGCCAGGCCTAGGGCTTGGAGACAAAGTTAAAGCGTTGCCAGGTTTATTAGTACAAGTGTTGCCACGTTTATTGAGTACGAAAAAGGAAGATTGGGGTGCAATTTCAGCATGCAAACAGAAACCTGATGAAGACACTAGTGATTTCTATACACGTTTTGAGAAATGTTTTGGTATAAATAGCGGTCTGAAAGCAAGTAGCGAGTCATATCCACATCTTTTTGTAACAAAATTAGTCGAGAATTCCTTGCCCCAGGTTAAGAATAGAGTACTGAAAGTAGAAAGCACTTGGCAAGCTAATACCCCTTCACAAATGTTACAAATGTTACAATACCACCAGAATAGACTTAGAGAAGAACAAGAACACGAACAAAGACGTATGAAAGATACAAAAATGAAAATGTTAGTTGCTCAGTCGGTTCCTGCCGACGGTCAGAAAAAGGGTGCGACCCATCCCAGTAATTCGACAGTTCCTGTAAAGGGTGTATGTAATTATTGCAAACAGCCAGGTCATTATATAAACGATTGTGCAGTTCTGAAACATAATATCGCCACGGGTAAGACTAAAGAGAGACCGCGTCCTCCTAGACAAGATCAGACTTTACAACAAGTACCCCAGAATATACAACATATTGCACCCATGCCAGCCTCTACACAAACAGTAGCGATACCACAACAACAGCCCATTACCGCAACACAAAACACAACACAGCAGATGTATCAGTATGCACAGAACGATTACCCTGATTACCAGCGATACACATGAAACAGCCTGGAGAGGGAATTCCGCTTGCCTCTTATTGAAGTTCCCGTAGATCAAAATGGTCCTTATGTACATAGTCAGGTATTAGGAAAAGACAGAAAGTTTCTCATTGATACAGGGGCAAGCAGAACCACGATAAGCCACAACGAAGTACCAGGGGCACCCCTCTCAGGCTCACAGAACGTGTCCCTTGGATTTTCAGGAAAACCCATTATTAATGAAGTATCACAACCCCTCCCTCTTGCAGTAGGTCCTTTGACACGGACTACAGATTTATTGCTCACGAAATCATGTCCAGAAAACCTGTTAGGCATAAAAACATTGAAAGCGCTAGGAGCTATTATATGTTGTTCTCCCGAAGGAGTACGATTGTTTTTGCGAGATTTCAAAGGCCATTATGTATTGAGAGATATGGATCCCCGGTTACAGAACGTCCCTGCACACTTGTGGGCGCAGGGCCCCACTGATGTAGGTTGCATGCACATTACCCCATATCGAGTCACACTCAAGGCAGGAGTGGTATTACCACGAATTCGACAATACAAGTTACCCCCAGATGCTGTAGTGGCTTTACTGAGAATCATTGACGAGCTCATTGCACAAGGAGTGGTTGTGGAAACTGACTCCAATGTGTGTAATTCTCCTATCATTCCTGTTCTTAAACGAACTGACCCAGATGCTCCACCTGTTTATCGATTGGTTATTGATCTGCGCGAATTGAATAAATGCATTGTACCACAGTACCCCGTGGTCCCAGATATCTCTTCATTATTGACAGCTATTGATTCAGAAGCAACGTTCTTCACTGTAATTGACCTAAAGAACGCTTTCTTCAGTGTCCCTATTGACCCGGAAAGCCAATATTTGTTCGGATTCAGTTTAAATGGACGATCTTTCAAATTTGCCCGTGCACCTCAAGGATTCACAGAAAGCCCCAGCATCTATAGTCAAGCATTGAAAAAACAACTCGACAGCATCCACATGCCAGTTCACACTGCCCTGCTTCAGTATGTCGATGATCTGCTGATCACCGCTCGAAGCGAACCCGAATGTGAAAATGCTTCACTGACTGTTTTGAACTTCCTGGCCGACAAGGGACACAAGGTGTCTCCTTCGAAGCTACAATTCTGTGTTCAGCAAGTTGTGTACCTGGGTCACTTGCTGTCCAAAGTGGGGAGGCAGCTCACACCTGATCGCATTCAGTTAATTGTAAATATGGCACCACCCAGAACACAAAAGGAAGTACGGGCTTTCATAGGCCTCACTTCATACTGCAGACAATGGATTCCCCAATATGCATTTCTAGCGAAACCACTCATTCAGTTAACGACACAGGAGGCAGCGACTTCGACTGTCCTCCCTTGGACTCAGGAACATACACAAGCTTTTGAAGATTTGAAGAAAGCCTTATGTCAAGCACCTGTTTTAGCAACACCATGTTACAGTAAGCCTTTTACACTTTTTGTCACAGAACGTGAGGGTACTGCCTTGTCAGTCCTCACTCAGGAACAAGCAGGTTCACACAAGCCTTGTGCTTACTTTTCTAGCACATTAGACCCAGTAGCCCAGGCCCTTCCGGCGTGTTTGAAATCAGTTGCAGCAACAGCTTTAGCAATCAGACAGAGTGATTCTATTGTGTTAGGACATCCATTGACAGTACAGGTTCCACATTCTGTGGAAGTCCTTTTGAATCGGACTCAAACCCAACACCTGACCATAGCAAGATTGACAGGTTACGAACTGACATTGTTTCAACCACACATCGAAATCAGACGCTGCAGCACATTAAATCCTGCCACGTTATTGCCAATAAATGGAGTAGATCCATTGGCACATGATTGCATTGAAGTTATTACTATCACAACAAAACCCAGACAAGACTTGACAGATGTTCCGTTACCAGATCCAGACCTGACACTTTATGTGGATGGTTCATGTATGAGAACAAAGACAGGTGAATTAGTGGCAGCCTACGCTGTCACGACAGACACGGAAGTCGTTGAAACCAATTGTATTGACGCTTTGTCAGCTCAAGCAGCAGAGCTTATTGCTCTGACACAAGCATGTATTCAAGCCAGGAATAAGAGAGTCAACATATATACTGATTCACGTTATGCATTCGGAGTCGTACACGACTTTGGAGTCCTCTGGCGAGAGAGAGGTTACTTAACTTCTCACGGTGCCAACATCCAACACGGTCCCCTCATTCAAGCTTTGTTAGATGCAATACATCTACCCACTGCAATCTCTATCATGAAATGTAAGGCACATACAAAGGTTACCGATATCATCTCCCAGGGTAACGACCTGGCAGACCGAACAGCAAAGCAAACTGCTCAGAACCGGACTCATGTAACTGACCAGACACAATTAGTGGTACCATCGCACTGCATGACAGTTAGGGATCCCGCACATGATGTGATCGACATACAGTCACATGCAACACCAGATGAAATTAAGGAATGGACTAAACTAGGAGGGATCCAAACAGACCAGGGATGGATGACGAAGGGAAAATCTACATGGTTTCTCCCCGACTCTATGGTACAAGTCATCATTAACACGATACATAGTCCCGCACACCTAGGAGAGAAAGCAATGCTAGACAGTATTCAACACATATGGTCCAATAAAAACTTACGGGCAGCAGCCAAACAGAAAGTGCGTACTTGCATGATTTGTGGTCAGTTCAATCCAGGTAAAAGCATCCCCGTAGAACAAGGTGGATTCCAGCCTCCCGAACACCCTTTTGAAATACTCCAGATGGATTATATCCAGATGGAACGCTGTCGAGGATTCAAGTATGTCCTCGTAGTCGTGTGTGCTCTTTCCCGGTGGATAGAGGCATACCCAGTTCCCGATTACACTGCTCCGACCACTGCCAAGCAGCTGGTTCGTGAATACTTCCCACGGTATGGTTTGCCCCGTATCGTGTACTCAGATAATGGTCAGCCATTCTCATCCGAGCTCGTGAAACATATTACACTTCTGTTAGGTTATCAGTGGAAGTTCCATTGTGTTCGGCATCCCGAGGCAGCAGGTCTCGTGGAGCGCCATAATCAGACATTAAAAATCCGACTTTCCAAGATCTGTAGAGAGAAGGGTGTAGACTGGATAGTTGCCTTGCCGGTCGCCCTCTTCTATATGAGGATGGTGGTCCATTCCCGATCTGGGCTATCCCCGTACGAGGTGGTTTTTGGGAGACCACCGAATATGTGGGGGACGCCTATACCACGAAAAATAACTGATGTTGATTGTCTTATGCTGACCGATTACCTTGCCTCCTTGATGTCTGCACTACAATCTTGTCGTTCACAGGTAGCTGCAGCCTTTCCCGACAACACCGAGGTGAAGCCCCACGAGGTGGTTCCGGGTGATTACGTCTTCATCCGCAACTTTGATCGGAGGAGCCCATTGGAGCCCCGCTGGCAAACCCCGAAATTGGTTCTGCTCACAACGAGGACAGCTGTAAAAATAGAGGGCAGGAAGGGATGGCTGCATTCCAGCCACATTAAAAAATTCTACGGACTTCCTTCGGACTTGGACTCTAAGCCCTGCCCTCCTACACAAACTGACTCAAAACTCCCTTTGGTTGAGAAAACCGCTTCAGAAGAATACAGGTTGAAATTACGATCTAGCAAGTCAGACAGTTTAATTGTTTAAGTCCTCCCCTAGGTGAATCGGTTAAATTAGTTTCTGACATGTACCCCCTAGATCGAGATAGAGAGAGAGATAGACAAAGACAACATAAGAAAGATGCATATTGTAAATCACTTCGCAGTCGCTGTATAGTGACACTACTTATTATGTTTTTTTTAAGTCTTCTGATTATTACTGCTAGTGTTTTGTTGCACATATATTATCCTATATTCAAGCGTGCACAATCTGCTTATAATGTTACTGCCGAACATTCTTTTAGTGAATTACCCCCACATGAGTTATCCTATAGACTTGCGCTGCGCAATAACACTTTCATTAGTATGTTACATCACTCCCATCAGACTACCAATGCTACAAACTGTTGGATATGTGGTCGACTCCCTCCTTACCAAGAAAACAAGGGTGTTTTGCCCCTTTTTCCGTACCCATTCACTCACAATGGCACATGTGGTGCATGGTTTAAAATGCTCAATTCCCTAGTTTCTGATGCTGCTATTTACGAAGGTAACTGGGTTTGGGGAAACCTGAACTTAGTCTTGCTTAAAGTATGCTACCCTGACAAGGAGGGACTCCCCGTAGAAACTGGAACTGATCTAGAAAATGAAGTATATGGATTAGGTAATTACACAGTTACATTCATGATTTTATCTGTCGAATCCGAAGCTGCTCCTGTTCTACCTGCTATGGCAGTATTGCCAGTTACTGGTGAACTATGTGTTCGCAAGAATGGTTCCGTACACTTAGGTCATAGTAAATGTACTACTGTGGTCGATTTCAGTGATCATGGTAGATCCACGTTTAGGGCTTTACGTCATTCCTATTTTGTTTGTGGCCATACTGCATATGTCCGTTTGCCTCTTGATTGGGATGGTACCTGTTATATTGCATTCCTTCTGCCGCCTGTTTTTCTAGCCCCTCCTGACTACCATAGAAACACCAATCTGGTTAAGCATAGATACCAAAGAGATCTCCCGCTTGTCGATTATACTGAAACCACATGGGAACAATATACAGATTTTAACAAAGGTTTCTTCCCCTACCTAGGTACTGTTTCTAATAGTAAACTAATCCGTAGATTAACCAGAACCCTCGAAGCAGTGGTGCTTGAGACCACTTCAGCCCTAGGTAACTTAACGGAGGAGCAGTCCGCCATGCGGGTTGTTGTTCTTCAAAATCGTCTCGTTATTGACGTCATCTTGGCAGATAGGGGTGGAGCTTGTAAGGTCATCGGGTCAAGTTGCTGTGTTTTCATCCCAAATAACGCGCCAACCGTGTACAAAGCTATTACACGTCTCCATAAAATTGCAAGTTTAATACATCAGACTCCAGGCACCTGGACTTGGTCCGGTTGGTTCTGGACAACGTTATCAGCCTGGGGGTGGAAGATCCTATCCCTCCTAGGTATTGGCCTTCTCATAGTACTCAGTTGTTGCCTGTGTCTCCAATGTGGACCGGCGATTTGCGGCCTGTGTGCCACTTCGTGCATTCCACATCCAAGTTCCCATTCAAAACGTGAAAAGAAAGAAGAGCAAATGATGTTAAGTGAACAGGTTGATCAATTGATGAGAATCGATGTATCATGAAGGGTCCGTGGGGAACAAGGAGGGAATGAGGAAATATAATTTTTGATCGAGTAGTGTTCCCCAGCGCGTACCCCACCGTCTCCATGTACTAGCTTGCAGTGCATGTGATTTCCCTCCTGTGCCAGCTATGAAGACGCAAATACATTTGCGTCCATCTTTAACATGTCCTCTTTCAGATCCGCCATGAACGGATTGAATATTCAGTTCCTATATATGCTATACCACCGTCTTTTTGTGGTACACTTTACACGTTTTTCAGCTCTGGCGAAGTAGGCCCTGATTCTGCCATCGAGCCTTTTCCTGCTTCCCAACTCTGAGGGCCTCAACCCAGGCTGCCTCTGTACCAGTGACCCCTGCCTTACTTCTTGCGCGGCTCCGGCGCATAGCCCAGCCTTCTGCCTGCCAAGACTGTATTCAACCTTCAAATTATCTGCTCCACCCCTCGAAAATACATTCCTGTCTCGTAGCTCATGTAAACATCCTCCCAGCTGCAGGAGCAGTGGGCCCGGTCTTTCTGTCTCCGTGCAAGTAATTCATAGACTCCGTTGCCATGGTAGGCCCATGCCCCCTCACCCCGCATGCCGACATGTAGACACATATACACGCATTCACAACCAGTATAGAGTAGTCTCCGCCCGAGAGACCTTTTCCCTTCCAGATACTACAGTTCCTTAAACATACAATATCAGATACGATTTGGGATTAGGTTGATCTGACATCCCAGACTTATGTCTACACTTGTAGTGCTAAATGTCAAGTCCCCTTCACCCTCCAGTTACACGTCAGACCCACGTCAAGCTGCTGCGCGCGCATCTCTGCCATGTATTTCTGCTGACATTGCAGGATTCTCCTATGGATCCACCTATTTGTGACCTCATGATGAATGACGTCTCTAGTACACGCCTTCATGCACGCCTATTGTAACGCCTTTTCTATGACGTATTCATGTTTTATCTCTCCTTTTCCAGCTGTTACGCCTACTGCATATTCGCTATTGTAATGCATTGACTATATATATGAACTTCTGTAAATAATATGTTGTCTGTCTGCCCCTTCCCGAACCTATGTGGTGACGGAATGGTATGCCACCTTGGCTCGAGCCAATAACCCAATTCCTTTTACAGGAATAAAACCCTTTTGAGTTAACCTCAATATCCCGGATTTTGCCTCTTATTTCTCTGAGTTATTCTTATTGATTTTACCGTATAAATTATGCATAGGTAATTAATTTTACCACACTAGCCTTATTCAGCTCCGTGATTTCTGGTATGGGATTTTGGTGGTTGATGTTTTTGTGAAGTCCGCAGTCTTGATGGAGGCACCCGCCCGCAAGTTTGGCAGTGTTTGGGGCATCTGGAGGAAGGTTCAGTGGATGTCTGCCAGAACCTCAGCTGACCACCAGTGTATTGTGTTTACTGACACGCGGTTGTCATTACTATAATGTAAGGAAGCAAGTTACTAAAAAAAGCCCCTACGGATACTTGCCTGTTGTTGGTCAGAGCCCGGTAGGGCGATGGACTAAGTCTTCAGTGTGCCATATTGGTGAGTGAAATATCAGACATGCAATTGGATATATTGATGCCCTGAATAACTTGTTTCTACTAAGTGACTATCATTCCTGAAAAGAGATTTATGAGTATTAAGGCACACTCACTGAGAGATTATGAAGGAACTATGCATGCCATAATGGCGGACTAAGTCAATAGATAACACTGAGCATAATGAAGTCCATTTTCTCTTACAGCACTTTTTCCTGTCCAATGAAGAGGAGACAGGGGTATTTTAAATGTGGTGAAATGATTCATGGGAATATTATGGCACTGAGAAAGGCATAATTGCTGAAATGCGTCTGACAAATGAAAGTGAAGACTACGAACTGCAGAGTGCTCAGTGATTTCCTCGTATAGGAGTTTGGCGGTTAAAAAAAACAAAAAATATATATATATATAAATATATGTCACACCAGGATCCCAGCGGTGCAACTTTCCAAGGAAGCCGCGCAGTACCGGGAAACAGACTCCGTAGGCAAGGCTTGTTGCTTAATGATGTTTATTTAGAGCATGAGATGTCCAAATGACGCGTTTCGGCCGCCAGACATGCGGCCTTGATCACAATATAAATAAAAAAAAAAAAATATATATATATATATATATATATACATATATATATATATATATATATATTTCCTTCTCACGGCTCTTTTGCGGTGGAACCTCCCACAGTCCGGTGGCGCGTTCACAGCTGGCAGAGCCCCGCCAGTCACTTATTTCCCATAATTTTTCAGTTAGACGCGCACTCAGAGGTAAAGTGGTACACAGTGTCGCTTTATTTGCTGTTACGCGTTTCGGAAGCCAAAACTCCCTTGCTCACACAGCAAGCCATTTGCTTTCCACCAGTTACATACACATAGCGTCATAGCCATAGAAACAGGAATGTACACATTTCGTTTTGGCTGACATCTTGGAGTGTACTTTCTTTAAAGTTCTTGTACACACAGTGTCTCTTATTTACACAACCACTTACTTAAAAAAGTGATTAAGTACATTTCATCATTACTTTTCTACTTTTTATCTCACATTTCATTCGCCACAGTGGCTAATTGTTCAGTAACTGTTTCTAAACCCCTCTTCTTTCGCCTAGTGGCTTAATAAGGGTTCAATGTCTCTGGTTAAAGCTTTATCTTTAAAAACAAAGAAAAAAGTGCAAAAAACGTGAACTATAGGTGAGGAAATTTCTACTTAGTGAAGAAGTCTTCTACTCTATTTCCGTGAATCTTCTAGGTGACAGGCTCATTTTTCGTGAAGTGCACGTGATCCCTAATGTCTCATCTTGATTCCGCCTGTTAGAGTAAAACAAAAATTAAAATTACAATCTTATTCTCATTAAAACATATTTCCAGCTTAGATATTTCAACCAACATTCCTTCATCGTGACAACTTTCTATACATTTCATAGGTACAGAATTCGCATTTGATTTCTTCATGAGTCATATAAATGAACTATCAATTCCTCATGGTCATTGTGCCCATTCGGTTGTCTTGTCTCTAGTTCTAAAATCCATTTAGACTCTTTTTTCCTCAACTGCATCTCTCTGTTGCCCCCTCTGTGATTCTGTCTGACCTGATCGATTGCACAGTATATTATCAAATTGCAATTCGATCTATGATATTGCGCAAAGTGTCTCGCCACTGGGTATTGAGGGTCCTGATTTGTGATTGCCCTAAGGTGTTGCATCACCCTATTTTTAGCCATTACTGTTGTGCTGCCCACATATCTTTTTTTACAAGGACATTCGAGCACGTATACCACATATGTAGTGCTGCACGTGAGGAATTGAGTTATTTTTCTTTTGGTCTTCCCATGAGGGAGATCGATGTCTTTTCTCATAGGGCTGTTCTTACAGGCTTTACAGTGCCCACACGGAAAGAAACCCACCAGATTATGTTGGTTCCTATCCCTGTAGTCTGTGATGTCTCCCTTCGTGAGTATGTCCCTCAGGCTATGACTTTTTCTGTAGGTAATGGCTGGTCTAACGCTTAAATCAGGGCCAATGATAGGGTCGCTTTTAAGGATGTTCCAATTTTTTGCAATTATTTTTCTTATTTTGTGAGACCCTCTGTTGTATGTTAGGATTACCCTGGTGGTGTCGTTTTCTTGCGTTTCCTTCTCTTTGGTTATTAGGGTGCTTTCCCTTGTCACATTTTCCATCTTTGTCAGGGCTCTATCTAGAACCCATCTGGGGTAACCCCTCTCTTTAAATCTCTGAATCATTATTCCACTTTCTTTTTTGTACTCCTCTGTGCTAGAACAATTTCTCCTTGCTCTCAGCAGTTCCCCATAGGGAATGCTCCATTTTAAGGTATCAGGGTGGCTGCTCAGAGCATGGAGGACACTATTGCCTGCAGTCTCTTTCCTGAACAACTTTGTTCTTAACCGGTCACCTTCTGCTCTTACTTCTACGTCTAAGTATTCAACCTTCTGTTTATTCTTTTGATGAGTAAGTTTTATGTTGTACTCATTGCTATTCAAAAGTTTCACAAATTCATCAGCCTCTGCATCATTCCCCTTCCACACTACAAAAAGGTCATCTATGTACCTAAGCCATACAACGACTTTTTCGAATGCCTGTTTGTACTGGGGGTCATTTCTTATCTCCTCTTCCCATTTGCCCAAGAACAAATTCGCAAAGCTCGGCGCAAAGCTCGTACCCATGCAAGTTCCAGTTGTTTGCTTGTACAGTTCACCATTAAACATAAATACATTATTTTCTAAACATATTCTTATCATTTCCTTTAGCATCCTTGTGTGCTCTAGGTACATTATGTTCCGTTTTTTCAAATAATGCATACATGCCTCTATACCATGTTCATGTTCAATGATTGTGTATAATGAATTTACATCCATAGTTATTAACATGTACTCAGCTTTCCAATTTATAGTGTCAATCTTTTTCAGAAAGTCTTGGGTATCCTTCACATAGGAAGGTAGTTCTTTCACGTGTTCCTGGAGGAAGAATTCTACATATTTAGACACGTTTTCATACACGCTACCTATAGATGACACTATGGGTCTCCCTGGTGGTATAAGTGGGTCCTTATGTATTTTGGGAAGAAAATAGATTATTGGTAATTTAGGATAATCTTTCTTCAAAAAGGTAAACTCCTCCCAAGACAGGAGACCTCCCTCCTGCCACTTGCTTAGGTTAGACCACATGGCTAGGATGTTATTTCTGTATATGCTCCCATTACTTTTACAGTAATAGTTATCATTATTTAGTTGTCTTGTTGCCTCAGCTATGTATGCCTCCCGATCTTGTATCACCACATTACCCCCTTTGTCTGCTGGGCGTATTATTATGGAGGAATCATTAGCTAGGGATTCAATGGCTTTCTTTTGTTTTACATTTAAATTGAAACCTCCTCCCTTTCCTCTAGGGCAGTGCTTGTATTCTATGAGCGCCTTGGTAGTGACATCATGAAAAGTGTCTACATTATCATGTGGGAGATTGGGGAAAAACACAGACTTAGGTTTAAAACTCGTCATGGCGGCTCTGTCTGTAGTTAAATTTAATGATTCTGCGCCAGCCTCCCGGGTATATGTACCCGTATTGTCTCCCTCATGTAGTAGGTCCTGCGCTATTTGGATGGCGTTTGCGTCTCCTACCTCTAACAAGGGCTGGCTTGGGGGTATGCTTTCATGTGTGCCCCAATTACTAATGTTATTCTTAAGAGCATGCCACTTCTTAAGTTTTAATTTCCTTATGAACCGGAACATGTCAATTCTGGTCTCACTGTAGTTGAATATTTCTGTTGGACAGAATGAGAGACCCAAACTAAAGGTTTTCTTTTCAACATCCGTTAATTCTCTACTAGATGAATTTACTATAGTTTTGTTTACCATTGCGTTGTTCTCCATTACTGGTTGCGTTTCTTGTAGCCCCCACGCCTGGTTCCCATTGGCTCGCGTTCCGCTTCTTTTCCTCTTCCTTTGTTTCCTTCTTTTCCTACGTTGTTTGCTTCGTCCGACCCTCTTCCGGCTCCTCTTGCTTTCCCCCGGGGTCTCCCTCTCGTGCCTCTTCCTCTTTGTACTGGAGGGGGTGAGAATACTCCCGACTGCCGCCCCCTCTTCAGCGCTCGGAATTCGTCTAAATACGTCGGTTTTGATGTGATTATGTCCATCTCAGCGATGGTACTCGTGCTGTGCATGGAGCCCTCCGTGTCTGATCCATCTGCGGTGCCTACGTCTGGTCCCGCTCCTTGGCTTTGGGGAGATTTATTGGACGATGTAGGTTGTTGCATGTCATACATATGGTCATACTTTTTGCTGTATGTTAGGATACGCCCGGAGTCATAGTCATTGCAATCTCTGTGCAATTTTCTCTGTTTTCTTAGTTTTATGTCTTCTTCATACTGGACCAGTCTGGTTTTCATTTCCTCCTTGTATTTCTTTATACTTGTCTGATCACTTTCATTGCTGAGTTCTTCCTCAAGCTCCAGTATTTCTTTGAGAATTCGATCTCTATCCTCCCAGGCGTACTTCACCAGTATGCACAACATTGTTTTGGAACTGCTTGTTGAGTTTTCAAACCATTCTTCCAGCATGCGTGGGTTGGGAGACTCATGAGAAGGTGTTATATATATTCTTAATCCTCTCGGAATCATGTCTTTGTCTACATAATCTTGTAGAGACACCGCCTCCCACCATTTGGACGTTTCGTTTTTCTTAAGTTTTTCATATTTTCTTAGTTTACCTATTAATGTGGTTTCCACTTAGCAAGTGGCAGGAGGGAGGTCTCCTGTCTTGGGAGGAGTTTACCTTTTTGAAGAAAGATTATCCTAAATTACCAATAATCTATTTTCTTCCCAAAATACATAAGGACCCACTTATACCACCAGGGAGACCCATAGTGTCATCTATAGGTAGCGTGTATGAAAACGTGTCTAAATATGTAGAATTCTTCCTCCAGGAACACGTGAAAGAACTACCTTCCTATGTGAAGGATACCCAAGACTTTCTGAAAAAGATTGACACTATAAATTGGAAAGCTGAGTACATGTTAATAACTATGGATGTAAATTCATTATACACAATCATTGAACATGAACATGGTATAGAGGCATGTATGCATTATTTGAAAAAACGGAACATAATGTACCTAGAGCACACAAGGATGCTAAAGGAAATGATAAGAATATGTTTAGAAAATAATGTATTTATGTTTAATGGTGAACTGTACAAGCAAACAACTGGAACTTGCATGGGTACGAGCTTTGCGCCGAGCTTTGCGAATTTGTTCTTGGGCAAATGGGAAGAGGAGATAAGAAATGACCCCCAGTACAAACAGGCATTCGAAAAAGTCGTTGTATGGCTTAGGTACATAGATGACCTTTTTGTAGTGTGGAAGGGGAATGATGCAGAGGCTGATGAATTTGTGAAACTTTTGAATAGCAATGAGTACAACATAAAACTTACTCATCAAAAGAATAAACAGAAGGTTGAATACTTAGACGTAGAAGTAAGAGCAGAAGGTGACCGGTTAAGAACAAAGTTGTTCAGGAAAGAGACTGCAGGCAATAGTGTCCTCCATGCTCTGAGCAGCCACCCTGATACCTTAAAATGGAGCATTCCCTATGGGGAACTGCTGAGAGCAAGGAGAAATTGTTCTAGCACAGAGGAGTACAAAAAAGAAAGTGGAATAATGATTCAGAGATTTAAAGAGAGGGGTTACCCCAGATGGGTTCTAGATAGAGCCCTGACAAAGATGGAAAATGTGACAAGGGAAAGCACCCTAATAACCAAAGAGAAGGAAACGCAAGAAAACGACACCACCAGGGTAATCCTAACATACAACAGAGGGTCTCACAAAATAAGAAAAATAATTGCAAAAAATTGGAACATCCTTAAAAGCGACCCTATCATTGGCCCTGATTTAAGCGTTAGACCAGCCATTACCTACAGAAAAAGTCATAGCCTGAGGGACATACTCACGAAGGGAGACATCACAGACTACAGGGATAGGAACCAACATAATCTGGTGGGTTTCTTTCCGTGTGGGCACTGTAAAGCCTGTAAGAACAGCCCTATGAGAAAAGACATCGATCTCCCTCATGGGAAGACCAAAAGAAAAATAACTCAATTCCTCACGTGCAGCACTACATATGTGGTATACGTGCTCGAATGTCCTTGTAAAAAAAGATATGTGGGCAGCACAACAGTAATGGCTAAAAATAGGGTGATGCAACACCTTAGGGCAATCACAAATCAGGACCCTCAATACCCAGTGGCGAGACACTTTGCGCAATATCATAGATCGAATTGCAATTTGATAACATACTGTGCAATCGATCAGGTCAGACAGAATCACAGAGGGGGCAACAGAGAGATGCAGTTGAGGAAAAAAGAGTCTAAATGGATTTTAGAACTAGAGACAAGACAACCGAATGGGCACAATGACCATGAGGAATTGATAGTTCATTTATATGACTCATGAAGAAATCAAATGCGAATTCTGTACCTATGAAATGTATAGAAAGTTGTCACGATGAAGGAATGTTGGTTGAAATATCTAAGCTGGAAATATGTTTTAATGAGAATAAGATTGTAATTTTAATTTTTGTTTTACTCTAACAGGCGGAATCAAGATGAGACATTAGGGATCACGTGCACTTCACGAAAAATGAGCCTGTCACCTAGAAGATTCACGGAAATAGAGTAGAAGACTTCTTCACTAAGTAGAAATTTCCTCACCTATAGTTCACGTTTTTTGCACTTTTTTCTTTGTTTTTAAAGATAAAGCTTTAACCAGAGACATTGAACCCTTATTAAGCCACTAGGCGAAAGAAGAGGGGTTTAGAAACAGTTACTGAACAATTAGCCACTGTGGCGAATGAAATGTGAGATAAAAAGTAGAAAAGTAATGATGAAATGTACTTAATCACTTTTTTAAGTAAGTGGTTGTGTAAATAAGAGACACTGTGTGTACAAGAACTTTAAAGAAAGTACACTCCAAGATGTCAGCCAAAACGAAATGTGTACATTCCTGTTTCTATGGCTATGACGCTATGTGTATGTAACTGGTGGAAAGCAAATGGCTTGCTGTGTGAGCAAGGGAGTTTTGGCTTCCGAAACGCGTAACAGCAAATAAAGCGACACTGTGTACCACTTTACCTCTGAGTGCGCGTCTAACTGAAAAATTATGGGATATATATATATATATATATATATATATATATATATATATATATATTTATATTTATTTATTTTGTGATCGAGGCCGCATGTCTGGCTGCCGAAACGCGTCATTTGTACATCTGATGCTCTAAATAGAGTGCTGGGTTATTTTCGTTCAAGATACGAAAATTAAGGAATTGGATATATATATATTTTTTTTTTTACTAAAAGACCAGAAGGTTACAGGGATGCTATAGTTATGTTCAGATTTAGTAGAAAGTAGCATTTGCCTTTGAATTTATTATTTTCCTCCGACCTTGGCCCACAAAGGACATATACAAAACAAGTGCGAGAGCCCGCGCTTGATTTTTTGAATTTTGCAGCAAATTAATGGATCTTCCACAAAATCGTTGCAAAATAGGGAAAAAAATATTTTTGGCCTATGGCAGGGTCCCTGTGGGACCCTACCAACAGGTCTGGGGGGTCAGGTATTCCTACCATTTCCCCTTCTTTTTTTCACTTTTTTATTGGGACTCGGATGAGTCCACATCCCAAGAAGGCTGCCAACACTTCCTGGTGGAAGTCGGATCTGCAGAGAATTTGCGTCCCTAGATAGTTATACATCTTTTTCTATTTTTATAAATCCGAAATTACTGAACGGATTTACACCAAATTACAAAAAGCACTTTTTCTGGACCACGAGCTAGCTTTCAGCCAAATGTAGTCGTGTTCAAAATCCATATGTAAAATTACATTGGGAAAATGCATTTTGGGACCCCCTCTTTTTCCGGCTTGACAGATCACCTCCAAACTTTCCAGACAGCAGCAGTGACCAGGACACTAATTTTGAAAGTTTTGTGAAGATTCGTCAAATGGCACCAAAGCTATTTGTAATACAAAAACCGCTTTATCTATGGAAACTAGGTCCTAACTATAACTACTTAATGGCGCCCGTCAGTAAGTAATATAATATATATATATATTTATATACACACATATATGTATATAAAAAAGAAGCAGAGAACTCTGGGTAGTTCCCAAGTTTACATGGAGAGCAACTCCTGCATAGAGCACCCTCCAACACCAGCGCCACTCTGAATCTGCTAACCTCACAAATCTGTTTTTCTAGAAATGTTTTTAAGCATAGGATTAGCAAGTGCTTTCCAAGCCGAGCTGGAAAGGGACAAAGTATTCAGCCATTTCTACAGCAAAATCTTGAACCATAGAATTAACACAGTGCCATCCATACCAAGCTGTTAAATGATATATATATTTATGTTTGAGATGTCATCAGTGATGTCACTGACCATGTCATGAGTGATGTAATATGTAAGGTCATAAGCAGTGCATTGCAGGGGCGCAAGTTATAATTAGCTCTGCTAACTATAACTGATTAATTGCTCTCTATGAGAGTAATGTCAGCCTAATTATAACATCCCTGTAACCTTTGTTTTTTTCAGTGAATTTCTAACAATTTTAAATGTTATTTCCTAACTATAATGTTCATGTAGCCTTTGGTTTTTTCAGTGAATTTCTAAGGTTTTTTAAATGCTAATTCCTAACTATAATGTCGTTGTAGCCATTGTTTTTTTTCAGTGAATTTCTAAGGCTTTTTTAAATGCTAATACATAACTACAACATCCCTGTAACGTTGGGTTCTTTCAGTGAATTTCTAGGTTTTTTAAGTAACAGTGGTGTTTGCAGAATGGTGGGGAAAGTGTGATTGTGCCTCTGACCAGCTCTCAGTAATCCCACTGTGTAAGACTTACAGAAAGTACCAGGACGGCTTCTTGATCCCCAAGGTCCCTTAGCATCCAAGAGAACTTCATTCCCAGCAAGTAGTGTGCCAAGAGATGCATTTGCAGAGGGGTGGCGAAAGGGGGCATGGCCTCCAAAGACCTCTTAGGAAACCCACTCTGTGGGACTTGCTGGAGGTAACAGGAGGGGTAGTGGCTCACTGGTTAGAGGAGGCAGACCTGGAAGCAGAGGTCAGCCCGGGACCAGGGTTCAATACCCGGCTCGGCGGGATCTTGAGTCCTAAAATGTCCATGGACTTGACAATTCTCGCTCCGGTGCCCACTCCATTCATGGGTTCACACTCTGCGACTCTGGGCAATAGCTTGCTTAATCTCCACAACGGCCCCTCTCGGCTGGATGCCTGGCTTTCACCTTGCGGATTCCCTGCCGGGGTTATCTCACAGGGGAATACCAGGACGGGTTCCCTAAGCAAGCGCTTAGAAACCGGTGGTGATTTGCGCTATATAAATTCCTTTACATTCACATTTTCATTTACAGTTGGCCCCCAACGACCCTGAATAGCCAAAGGGACTTCATCCCCCAACTAGTTGTGTGCCAGGAGGTGGGGTTGCAGAGTGGTGGAGAAAGGACGCCCTTTATGATTGCACAATTTGTGCCTGTTTGATTCTATGAGTGCAATTCCCAAGGACACCCTGCAAATACCGGGTGTTTTTGACAAAGTGTAAAACACACATATAGACATATTTTACATAAAGTTTCAGTGTAGGTATTTAGTAAGATACTAATTTAACTTTCCTCTTTGTATTCAATTGTCAAAATAACGACATCAAAATCGATTTTCCTTCTTCACAGCAACACCGGAGGTCGCAATGACATCAGTAGTCACAAATACAAAGGGCAAAATATAAAACAGATATATAACCATATTTTACACAAAGTTTGAGTCGAGCTGTTTAGTAACATCATTGTTTAACTTTATTTTAAAAACACATTTAACAAAAAGAACAATTTCCAAAAATAATTTTCAACATCTGAACTCACGAATAGAACATAACTACAAAACACCCATCAAACTACCCATTCTTACCTAAACTCAACAGGAATGAAAAACTGCTCCAAAAGGTGTGCAGAGGGATGAACAAAAATATGCATGTAGGATGACGTCCATGTTCTGTCATCTTAACTCCTAACATAGAAAACGTCTCTAAACATAAAACCACTAATTGTTTTTTACAACTTTATAAAACAACCAAAATAATAAGTAAAAAATAAAACAGAAAATCATGTCACCGGGAAATAAAGGAATATCATTGGAGAATACACTTTTCAACTAATACCATAAGAACACGCCCATTTATCTATCTATCTTGAACATTTTTTAAGAGTAGTTTATAGTAAGTAGATGCGTGCAATGCACAATATGTCACAAGACATTGTCAAGGGGTACAAATAAAAAATATTTTTCTGGGACTGCGTCCATGGTTTACCATCTAAAAACAAACCAACACAATAGTGTAAAAGCAGCCAGAAGGCAATGCAAGGCTGAAGAACCCTGAGCTTCAATACCAGCCGCAACAACACTGGGGCGGAGAGTCCCTTCAGAGGTCCAATGTCAACTTCCATATTCGGCTCCACAGTGTTCCGGATGGCATCATACTGCATGGATTGTAATGTGTGCTGGAGACCAGTCCATAACAGCTCTTCACAATGCTGCAAAGAATCATAATTGTTTTTTTTTTTGCCCATTCACAGTTTTTCTACATTAGCAGGCATTTTATTAAAGTATAAAATTGGTATCTAATATTTATGTGTTGTTTATTTTATTATCTTCTAATTTATTGTAACTCTACTTACAAATAACTTGCCGTATGAACAAGTCAAAGCGTTCCTCTACAAATAAATACACAGATACCTTTTGCCAGTTACCGTTGTTTACTTTTTCACTTTTTAAACACAAGTCAACAGTTTGTGTTTAAATATTCTAGTGAGTGCACAACAACATATACTAACAAACTCTGCTTTTTGAGTTCACACTGTGTTACATTTTGTAATCTTTTCTTCAAAACTATCAACTGTAATATCTGTGTCATGTTCTACACCTCCTCCTCTTAACAACTCTTCATTTTCACTAGAATCCTGCTGAGGACCAAAGAAACAAAACTGCATATCATCACAAACATCTGCTACAGTACTGTACAAAAGTGTTCTATTCATTTGTCCTAAAGATAAAGCAGGAGTTTTCACATAGTACAGCCTTCTAACTAAAGTTTGCATTGTTGAGCGGGGAACAACTAACATGTTGTAATTACGAGAGGTGCTTTGACACACATAGTTTGATAAACAAGCTAGTGAGTGTTCCTTCAAATTTGTATGTTTTCTAATTTGAAAGGATCCAATCCTTGTAAAGTACCTATTATGTGTTTTAACCTTTAACTTGGAAACATATGTACACATTTCCTTAATATATCAATGGATTGCTGTTGAATACTACAAACACTACTACAATTCCATTTCTATACAAGCGCGTGACTCTGCCTTCCTTATACCTATTTTCCAATAACTTGTTCTACATTTGTAGATACCATCACCTCTTTTGCTACAGGAGTGCTATTCTTCCTTTCAAAACATTGTCCTCCTTAACAAATAGCATGAACTAATCTATTATCCGGGACATAGCTTTCTTCATTAAAGAAAGACTTTGTACTAGAACTTTGTATGCATTTTGCACTAAAAACTTTACAAGCGTTAGTTCTATTCACTAATCTTTTTTCTGTTTTTGTCTCCTCATGCACAACACCATTTTGTCAAGAGTCTTTGTTCTATTTATTATCAAAATGAACAGCTTCCTCTTCAAAGCGAAGATCTTATCAACTACTCTCTCAACTCATTCTTTCTGTTTTAGTGCCTCTCTCCTTCTTCTATACTTCTTTATATTTCTCAGTAGATTTATTACTTACTCTACTACGAAACATCATGGCTCTGATTTCCTTAAACTGCTTCTGTCTCCTGATTATGGTGTGTCCATCTTTGTTACATTATTTCCCGTTCTTTACATATAGATTTAGTCCACTGTTATTCTTTCTCATAACTTGAATTTTATTTCCATTATTTCATAATCTTTGGAAATGTCCACATATATTTTTAAGAAATAACTGTGTTTTCTTACCATTAGCTCTTTTTTCTTTGACCACTTTTTCTTCACTTTGCCCCTTTTGTGTCTCAATTCTGCATAGATACTGTAATTGCTTCTGTTCCTTTTTCCTCCGAGCTTTGTAAGCATTCTCTCTAAATAATGGAAAAACTGTTTTTATGTTATGCTGCAGTTTTAAATCTACAAATACACCTATCTACATACCTACAAGCACTTATTTCAATGTACCATTCCTCTACCAAAACACAAAACTTAATTTATTACTTACCTTTAATTAGTCAAGTCTGTGGAGAAGTGTGGCTCACCGGTCAGGGGAGGCAGACCCGGACGCAGAGGTCAGACCCGGGACCAGGGTTCAATCCCCGACGCGGCAGGGTCTTGAGCTCAAAATGTCCATGGACTAGATAATTCTCGCCTCGGTGCCTACACAAATCATGGGTTCACACTCTGCAACTCTGGGCAATAGCTTGCTTAATCTCCACTACGGCCCCCACCGCGATGGGATGCCTGGCTTTCACCTTGGGGATGCCCAGTCGGGGTTATCTCGCAGGGAAAAGCCAGGACGGGTTCCCAAAGCAAGCGCCTTGAGACCTTACTGTGAAGGGCGCTATATAAGAACCTATGATTTGCGATTTTTATTTATTTAAGTCAAATTAAGTTTTATTTGATTTATAAATAAATGATACAAGCACAGCTTAATAATGTACACATTCAATATGTTACATAGCAGAGATTAAAAAAGCCAGATTCCAAATACAAATGGTTATAAGCCCTATAAAAAAGCATAACTTTATGAGAAATAATACATCAATCTTTGGGATATTTCATTACATAGAATTAGTGTTCTTAAAACTGATCGAGTTTAAAATAAAATTGAGCAATGGATTCCATAATCATTTCATTGTCCAGAATTTATAATTTCATATATCCTGCACAACATTGTCTTAAACCTAAAATTTTTAAAATAGGAATTATAAATCTTTTTCTTGGGACTAAATAAAATTTACAGAATGGGACCATATGCAGAGTTGATTGGCGTGATGTATCATCACATGGGCACAGGACCAGATCTCTTGACCAATCATTAGTAATTGGATGGCTGACAAGCCTGTACAGAATACCCAAACGAAAGTGGGTCAAGAGAATTCAATCAAAACATCCCTGGACTTGAACCAAGTATGGCTGAATGCCTGGGCATGTGAACATCAGCTGGTTATCCATTACAGTTGTTTTTCTGCTTTCTTTAGACCATCTTTTATCTTGTAAATATTCCAAATGATCTGCTTTCAGTACCTTTTTAGGGATTAAGGCCATACTCTCTGATACTAATAATATTCAGGCTGACCAATTTCAATTGAAAGAAGTTTAATATTCCATAATTCTTAGTGAAATATCCGCAGCCAGAGATATATCTATATGTTCGGCTTAAATTTCTCATAAACTACTGGACAGATTTGCACCAAATAGCAAAAGGCACAATCTGAATAACAACATCTACCTTTCTGCCAAATTTGGTGTAATTCTGTCCAGTGCTTCGGGCTGTAGGATCGACAACAGGTTCCTATGGGAATTAACATAACAAATGCACCATTTTTTCGTGTCCCTAATTTTCTGTCTCCACTGCACAGATCACCCCCAACTTTCCATGACAACCTGAACCCACTTTGATACTTTTTGGGAAAATTTCGTGAAGATTGGTCAAACGAAGCCAAGCTATAGCCAAGTCAAAAAATACTTTTCCTATGGGAACTAGGTCCTAACTATAACTGCCTACTGGTGGCTGCCAGTAAGTTATATATATATATATATATATATATATATATATATATATATATATATATATATATATATATATATATATATATATATATATATATATATATAAATAACCTACTGGCTAGTAGGTATTGCCAGTAGGTAGTTATAGATAGGCCCTCGTTTCTATTGAAAAGGCGTTTTCTGTTTTGTCAATTATATATATATATATATATATTCACTGAAAAAACCATAGGTTGTAGACCATATATAGTTAGGAATTCGCATTTACAAAACCTTATTTTACTCACACAAAACCATTGAAATTCCGTATATAGTTAGTTGCACTAACTATATATCGCGCACCCGCAATCCACTGCTGATGATGTCACATATTACATCATTCATGACATGGTCAGTGACATCACTGATGACATCACTGATGACATCTCAAATGACATCACTGATGACATCTCAAATGACATCACTGATGACATCTCATTTGACATTACTGATCACATCACTGATGATATCATTCATGTGATAATACGATGAACCTCTTCAGACTCTAATATAACCTTAGATACAATCAGTGTAAACAGACACTCACAGACTGTCACTCATCCATGGAGTTACTCACAAACCTAGTCAGTCATGCAAAGAATCAATCACACCTCCATTTCCTCAACTATACAGTTATACAAACTTTACTTATTCAAACATATACTAACACATATTTACTCTCTTATACAATCCCTGATACAAGTTCACAATGATCCACACAGCCACTCACACATTCACTGGCTCTTATGCACAGTTATTTATATATGTCAACTCTCACATGTACTGTGTTTTACATATGTACTTACTTTGACATGTAGCACTGAGATATCCATTCACTCACCAATACACTCATGCACACAGTCAACCGCCCATACAGCTGTTTCCACATGCACTTTTGAAACCATTCATCTGGTGAATCAACTGCTCACACATCTATGCACAGAGTCATACACCTCCCAGCCACCCACACACACACTCAGTCTCCCATACAAATACTTGGGCAACCAATCAATAACCCATATAGTTACTCATATAGCTACTTATCAACACATGCAACAGTTTACAGAACAACAGACATAATGATGCACAGATTAAGACAGTTTAGTCACTAACCCATGCACTCAGTGAGACACATTTAATCACTCACTCATACAGTCAGTCATGCACCTACTAAATCCTTCATCCAGACACTTACACATCCACTCATTCTTCA
Organism: Lissotriton vulgaris; assembly: GCF_964263255.1. Taxonomy (NCBI): domain Eukaryota; kingdom Metazoa; phylum Chordata; class Amphibia; order Caudata; family Salamandridae; genus Lissotriton; species Lissotriton vulgaris. The sequence goes on from NW_028241622.1 coordinate 62,712, forward strand.
ATATGTAAGACATATTTTAACTTTACAGAAACATACAGTCACTGGATGTTGTCATCAGTGATGTCATCAGTGATATCATTTGAGATGTCATCAGTGATGTCATCAGTGATGTCACTGACCATGTCATGAATGATGTAATATGTGACATCATCAGCAGTGGATTGCGGGTGCGTGATATATAGTTAGTGCAACTAACTATATATGGAATTTCAATGGTTTTGTGTGAGTAAAATAAGGTTTTGTAAATGCGAATTCCTAACTATATATGGTCTATAACCTATGGTTTTTTCAGTGAATTTTCAAGGTTTTGTAAATGCTAATTCCTAACTATATATGGTCTATAACCTATGGTTTTTTCAGTGAATTTTCAAGGTTTTGTAAATGCTAATTCCTAACTATATATGGTCTATAACCTATGGTTTTTTCAGTGAATATATATATATACATACATATATAAACATATAAATACAAACATAAATGCATGCATACATATACTTATATGCATACAGATGCATGTTATTTACATGAAAGTTGTAAAAACACTAATAAAAGCAAAGCTAAAAAGCCACCTCATTACAAACAGAATGGCTTTAACTTAAACGAGGGCGAGATCTATTGCATTTTCAATGCTTGTTTACTTTGGTTCCATCAAGAAGGCATTCAGATGTGTCACACATTTGCCATAAATTCTGAATGTTAGCACTCTAGTTGCACATTAGATCACTGTAGTAAAGCTACTGCTCACCAGGGACGTCTGCTGCTGGTATTCAAAGTGCATGTTTCAGTCTGCATGTCAGAATTTTTTTAATGAAATAGAAGAGGATTTGAGAAGTCACTCAAAATGATCCCTAATTTTTCTTTCTGAAGCACTAATCATACTTTCTATGGCAAAATTAACCCCCTCATGTTGTTCCTTTTTAAATTGAGTGTTTTCAGACTTACCACTTCATTCCAATTAAGATGGCTTCTGGTGTGCCATACTTTTGTCATAAGTAAGACTGTTAGCGCTCTAGTTGTTCTTTAGAACACTCTGGGACATTCTGTCATTGGGCTATACTTGGGGTACATCTGGGTGATATTTGGGCTACATTTAGGCTCTTTTGTCTCTGGTGGCCATCTTGGGAGACTGTATGTCAGATTTTTTTAATGAAATTGAAGAGGGTTTGAGAAGTCACTCAAAATGTGCCCTAATTTTTCTTTCTGCAGCACTAATCATAATTCATATGGCAAAATATACCCCCTCATTTTGTTCCTTTTTAAATTAAATGTTTTAAGAGTTACCACTTTATTCCAATCAAGATGGCTTCAGGTGTGCCATACCTTTGTAATAAGTAGGACTGTTAGCGCTCTAGTTGTTCTTTAGAACACTCTGGGACATTCTGTCATTGGGCTATACTTGGGCTACATCTGGGTGATATTTGGGCTATATTTGGGCTCTTTTGTCTCTGGTGGCCATTTTGGGAGACTACATGTCAGAATTTTTTTATGAAATAGAAGAGGATTTGAAAAGTCACTCAAAATGTGCCCTCATTTTTCTTTCTGCAGCACTAATAATACCTTCTATTGCATAATATACCCCTCATTTTGTTCCTTTTTAAATTAAATGTTTTAAGAGTTACCACTTTATTCCCATCACGATGGCTCCAGGTGTGCTATACCTTTGTAATAAGTAGGACTGTTAGCGCTCTAGTTGTTCTTTAGAACACTCTGGGACATTCTGTCATTGGGCTATACTTGGGCTACATCTGGGTGATATTTGGGCTACATTTGGGCTCTTTTGTCTCTGGTGGCCATTTTGGGAGACTGCATGTCAGAATGTTTTAATGAAATAGAAAAGGATTTGAGAAGTCACTCAAAATGTGCCCTAATTTTTCATTCTGCAGCACTAATCATACTTTCTATGGCAAAATATACCCCCTCATGTTGTTTCTTTTTAAATTAAATGTTTTAAGAGTTACCACTTTATTCCAATCAAGATGGCTTCAGGTGTGCCATACCTTTGTAATAAGTAGGACTGTTAGCGCTCTAGTTGTTCTTTAGAACACTCTAGGAGGCTGCAGTAGAACACAAAGGAATCAACTGACAGTCTCTGTCCTTGTTGGATTACATGTTTTACTGAGAATGTCAGACTTCATTTTCACATGACTGAGAAAGATAATGTGAATTTACAGAAAATATGCTTTCAGTTTAGCTTATAGATCCCCTTCCAAACCACTGTGGGAAAATCATGAGATATTAGTTTTCTTTCAAACAATATTCATGATATCACAGCAGAAGGTTTTTTCACATGGTAAAATCACCTTAGAACCCACCACAATTCCTAAAACGAGTATGGTACCATCAACAAATGATTTATAATGTAACTAAAGTCCTAAAACCCTCTATTAACTACAATGCTTTTTAATGAGGTGCTATCATGTATATTGGTCCCAAGATGGCTGCCAACACTTCTTGGATGAAGTGCTGACAGCCAATCAGATCAGATGTGTGGTTAGGCTCCGCCCAGATATATATCTTTTTTTGAACCTAAATTACTCAAAATCCACTGAAGCACATATATTGAGACCTAGCAAAGGCACATCGGGCTAACAGTCCCTACAATTTTGCCAAGTTTCGTGCAAATGCATTCAGCCGTTCGAGCTAAAAGTGAGGCCAACCGCCCTATGGAAATTAACATGGAAAAAACGTGTTTTGGGACCCCCCTTTTTTCTCGGCCCCCCCTTGATGAAACCCCCCCAAATTGTCAGGGGCTGCTCAGAAACAAAATGTTCCATTTTCCTGAAAATTTCAGCCAATTCCGTCCAGAAATGCCAAAGTTATTAGACATAGAATTTTCAAAAATCCCATAGAGAAAAAATCCTAACTATATATACCTACTGGCGACCGCCAGTAGGTAATATATATATATATATATATATATATATATATATATATATATATATATATATATATATATATATATATATATATATATATATATATATATATATATATATATATATATATTATTTTTTTTTTTATTTTTTTTTTTCAAAGTAAAACGCCGCACTCGGGAATTGTCAGTAACTCTTCTTTATTTGGCAATTCTTAATTTCTTTTCCTAAATTGCAAACACTATGCTGCAGTACGTGTGTAATGTATCATATAGGACTGTTAAAATAATGTGAATCACTGTCACTTAAGGTGTTTTACGTTGTGTTTTGGAAAAAAACTACCAATCCCAGAATTCCATGGGACGGGTTCAAAGTGCATAGCCTTTAAAATCTATGGAAAAAGTAGTGTCACCTACCGTGAGAAAGGGCGCATGCCCGAAACGCATCGGTGTGATAGACTGATGGTGGAGCTTGCCAAATAAAGAAGAGTTGCTGACAATTCCCGAGTGCGGCGTTTTAATTTGCAAAAAAAGATTTTGGACCTGTGGTTGGTCCCTCGCTCGCACCCGCTGCAGAGCGCTCCAGCGCTAATCACCATTGCCTTGCCATATATATATGTATATATACAAACATACACACATTCATATCAGCAATTCCTCAAGTTGTTACTAGATGTCCCTCTCAAGTCAATTGCTAAATCCTCAACATTACTGCCTAGAGCTGCAATTCCTCAAGGTCCTGTCGAGTCAAATGGAAAAGCATTTTAAATCTTTTGTGACGGTGCAGTTCCACAAGTCGTCACTAGGTGTCACTCACAAGTCAAATGCAAATGCATTCATATTTTTTTCGTGAAGTTTCAGTTTCACAAGTCATTACTAGGTGTCCCTCACTAGTCGCTGTTACACTAGTCTTCACTTGGCGTCTGGGAAAAGTTGAATGCAAATGCATTGAAGTTCTTATATTAGGCTGCACTTCCACTTGTTGTGAAAGAGGTCCACCTCAAGTCAGAGGCAATTGCTTTAACTGACCTACACCAAGTTGATGGGGTGTGGCTTTCATATAAAAATTTGCATACACACTATTGCTAATTTAATCATTTGTGCTTCTTTTTCTTAGGATTAACTATTTGCCAAAGTTGGTTCTTAATAAAAGATTCAAAATTACAGATTTCAATACATTTCTTATTTATTTTTTGAAGTTTGTGATCACACCCTACTATTTGTAGGAACATTTATTCACTGGTAAGCTTAAGTATATATGGATTATTTTGACTGTTTATGTTTCAGTGGGTAAATGCTTTGTCTCTGAGTTGAGCAGAGTATTTCCTGCATACTAACAGTGCTGGGTAAACATTCCAATGGGGGTTATGTAGTTCCACAAGTAGTTACTAGAGAGCGCTCTCAATTTGAAATGTCAATCACAAACTTGTGGGGTGTGGTTTCAGCCTAAAAATCTGCATATGCATTTTAGCTACTATAAGGACATGCTTTCTGTAGGATAAATAAATATACCAAAGCTGATTTATAGTGAGACTTGAACGTTGTAATTTACAATAAATGTCTTGAGAGTTATCAAATTTGTTGATGTAACACTACAATGTAAAGGGGCTATCTGTCATTAAAAAGAGCAAGGGAGGAACTATTATTTATGTGTATGTGTACATGTGCAAGGGGCAATGCAGTCACTCAAAGTGAAGGCATCCAATAGCTGAAGTGGGTTGGTCTGTTGAGCCATACCTTTTGCTGGGGTGGGAGGGAGTATAATTTGAGTGACATGTCAACAGACTAATGGTGAAAGAGTATTGATTGGGAGTACCTTTATATGTATTTATTATATGTATGTATTTTTGTATGATGTTTTTTGGAAAACATGAGGCTGGCAAGGCAGCTAAAGCTGTCTTGAAGTGAGAACAAAAAATTTAAAAACTTAGTGCAAGGCCCATGGATTTTCTTAGGAGCTTGTCGCTTGCACTGTCAAATTGTGAGGTTGCCAAGCACCAAGGCTGACGAATCTTGATTCCACCTCATGCCTCTTTTCAAATTAAGGACTGTTACTAGTTCCCGCCACTTTGTTGGTACTTTTCAATGTTCAGTGGGCTCCCAACGTCATGGGCTTCCACATCATCACAGCACCACCAATGCTGTGCTGTTGAGCAATTCTCGTCACCAGATATTCCCCTGCATGCACATCCCACTTGATGACCCAGCACAGCAAGTGCAGGAGGGAAGATAAAAAATTAGATGCAGGAGTACAGGCGATAGCACATAGCAAAATAAGAAAATCGAAGGAGGGGCATGGGAGTCCCTAGCCCCTCCTCCCTAAAAAAAGAAAATAATGAACAGAAAAGGCTGAAACCTGTAGGGTGGGGGCAAGAAATCCAATTGAGGCCTCATTTCTGGTTCATAGTATGCCCCCCAATCGTCCCATTGACGAAACAGCTCTTTCCTGAAAAAACAAAACAGATCAGAGGAAGGGCAACAGAGAGGAGAAGGTACATGGGGTGAGGAGTGGCAATGGACCCTCAAGCTAGAGCTTAGTGTAGTCAACTCACCAGCATATTGATTGAATCAGGGACTTTTCCATAGTGACAAGTTCTGGCCCCGCCTTAAAAACCCCTGATTCTTTATCAACCGCATGGCTTTATCATACCTGCGTAGCTGCCTTGCTCTTTTTTCTCTCACATTTTTAGGTCGAGCCTAGTCAGCGTGCATGCGCTGTATGCAGGACCTGCTGTAATGAGTATACAAGTGTAATCCCGCCTGCTGCTTGCCATTGGTTAACTCTTGCATTGCTCGTCTTCTCTGGTTCCTTATTGGGGGAAACAGCTATTACAACGCAACTTTCACAACCCACTACCATTACAACGAAACTTTTACAACACAGGATCCATTACAACACATGCCATATACAACACATGCCATTACAACACAAATGCTATTACAATGCATGCCATTACAACGTAAGTATGGGTAAGTATTTAATTTAATTTTAACCCCTACACTATCCAACACTTACCCTACTATTACACCCCCTGGAGTTAGAATAGTAATTTTAACCCCTACACTTTCCAACACTTACTCTACTATTACACCCCCCTGGAGTTAGAATAGTAATTTTAACCCCTACACTAGCCAACATTTACACTACTATTACATTCCCATTGATTAAAATTAAAAAAAATACTTACCCATACTTACGTTGTAATGGCATGCGTTGTACTAGCATCTGTGTTGTAATGGCATGCGTTGTAATGGATCCTGCGTTGTAAAAGTTTTGTTGCAATGGTATGCGTTGTGAATGTATGCATTGTAACGTCATACATTCCTTATTGGTTGGCGCTCCCGAGACGTCACTTCCATTGTATCTCGATCAGCACTTACCAACTACAGTTTACTTACGCTGTAGTTGTCTATTGTGTTTCAGCTCCAGACTACTTTTCGTTTAGGGCACATAACTTTAATATGCACGGGTGCTGTGCTTTATGTTTTAACACGGCCCCGATTTTGTGATTAATATTTTTTTTACTTTGATTTGCACTGGCGCCGCTCTTCATGTTTTAGCACAGCGTACTATTTTGTTATTTGTTTTTTTGTATGTATGACCATAGCCAGCCGCTGCTCTCCCCCTGCTGCCGTCAGTGCTGCCAGCCTGTCATCCAGCAGCACCATGTCCGGCTCCCCCAGTGATGGCAGCGGCTACATCTCCAACGAGCATGGATCCAGAGCCTCTTTTGCTGCGTGACACCGGACTACCCTGGCCACATTTCGCCTGCCAACGGACTGGCCTACATGTACATGGGCCAAGGGGCCCCAACGCTTTGCTGGCTCCTGCCAGCCCAAGATCTGTGTTTCCTAGCTGGCACACCGAACCGGCACCTCCCACTGCCTCCCGCCAACAGCGACCCCAGTGCCCACTACACTGCAATGGCAGAACCCTACACTATTACTCCGTGGTGGAGCCACAGGACAGCGGCTACATGCCC